>NW_022755919.1:0-763 GCF_011630105.1 Anneissia japonica
ATCCTAATTAGATCTCTATGTTTGCCGAAAATAGCTGTTATAAAAGGCTATGAGAATTTGTTGGCGCTTCATTTGGACTATATTGTAATGGTGATGTGATGATGATGAATTTTACTATTTAAAACTAAAAGAATTTCCGGTCATCTTGAGGTACTACAGTTGTTTTCTCAAATTGTCAAATGTGGCCACACGGCTTTGAGGTTAGTCGCGAATATATATTAAGTACATCAAAGAAAGTGTTTCTTTAGTTTCATTTCCTATGGTACATCACTCGTATTAATTAGATCTCTGTTGTTGCCGAAAATCCCTGATTAAAGATCATGATAAATTAGCTGGCGTTTCATCTAGACTAAATAATGATGGTGTGATAATGGTGAATTTTAACTGTATAAAAGTGTCATTTCGGGCCATCTAAAGGTACTGTTTCCTCAAATTTTTTCACCTCGGGCCCCAACCATAGGGCTGAGGTGGTTTTGGACTCTTTGAAGTAGGTAAAGTAAATACATCAAAGAGATTGTTTTTAAGTTTTATGTATGTTTACACATACTAATTAGATCTCTGTGGTTGCCGAAAATCGCTGATACTTTTGACTATATAATGGTGATGTGATGATGAATTTAACTATATAAAAGTGTCAAATCCGGCCATCTACAGGTACTATTTCCTTAAATTTTTGCATGCACCCCTACTGCCAAATCCTGCATTTGCCCCAGCTATATTTAGTAGGCCTGTCACGGCAAAATTGGTCCGGGCTTAAAAATGT
>NW_022755920.1:0-1092 GCF_011630105.1 Anneissia japonica
TTTGTTTAAAAAAAGGTGTAGATAATAATGTTAAAAATAGGTAATCACCATAGCAACCATTGCTAACAAACTTAATGAAAACTTGTAAGTTTAATGAAAAATGTTTATTAAATGTTTATTAATATTTATTTCATTTTATCAGACCAACAGTGAATCATTACCACTAAAATATATAAAACTTAAATATCATAGGAGAACATTAATAATCAATTTCAAATATAATTTCATGTATTGCATCTCAATATAGTTTTTAATTTCCATATAAATAATTTGGAAATTTATGCAGTGGTTTGTAGAACAAAACGTCATTACCATAACAACCATTTCTACGCACACTTTATTGTATAATGAAAAATTAAAATGTAATAATGTTATTAATATCATAAGATAAAATTCAGTTATAATACATCTCAAAATAATCCCACATACATTTATGATTAAACAAATTATGAAACAGTGGTATAGAAAAATACAGTGTCCTCACTATGGTAACAATCACTATATAGACTGAGACTAAACATTAGTTTAGGGACTTAAGATTTGATCAACATATCTTCCCATTTTTCTTTCATTTTGAATCAAGCCATCTGTTTTACATTTATATGAAGCATTGTACAATGGTTTTCTTTCATGACTTAAAATATCTTCATACATTCTGATAACATACTGTATATTTTATAATATACATACATATCTTCCCAAATTTCTCTTAATTTGTTCACATCTTATTGGAAACTCTACTTCGATACCTATGTCTTAGTTATGTCCTCTTTTTAGTGTTTCAATTTCGTGTCATGTCTTTTAATTCATAAACATCATAGCCCATTCCACCATTAAATTCTTCCTCTAATTCTAGTATTAAATCTGTCACCTGCCACTACTGTAGCAACTCTAAATGTTCAAATGATGGGATTGGATTGGATTTATTCGGAGTAAAGGATAGCCCACAAAAGTCTATAAGAAGGCTTATTTCCAGTGGGGTCCTTCTGGTGGCAGGGCCGTCGGAACCGCGAAAAAAAAAACAAAAAAAACAAAACAGGAAATATACAAAATGATATAAAAAATAAATGTAAAAATACGGTACATAAAATT
>NW_022755921.1:0-1337 GCF_011630105.1 Anneissia japonica
GGGGGTGTGTGGGTGTCTGTGTATGTTCGGTATAGAACTCTTAAAAACAACAAAAAATGCTGGAAATATATCGAAAGTGAATACAATGTAGGAAATATATTAAACTGTATAAATATACAAGCCTTTGAAAATATTAACGGCATTCCATATATTAAACTGTATAAATATACAAGCCTTTGAAAATATTAACGGCATTCCAACACCACTTTATGCTGTATTCCATTTTCATTAATTTGTTTATCAGATTGTTACCGGCCTATTGAAATTAAAGCCCATTTACGACCCCCATATCGTTTAAAGTCATTATATACATAATATTAGGCTTACACTTTATTAAATTAAAATGATTTTACATAATCTTAAAGAGTACATAGATTTACATTGTTGAATGTAGGTTGCAAAAACACACGCCTACGAAAAAATCTACAGGTTATCATTACACAAAGTCGTTGTTACTGTTGTTTATGTTTTCACTCAGATATTCCGGTTAAATGCCATTGTATTATGGCCAAATTTTAAGACTTGCTATGTTGTAAAATAGTTCACAAAATTAATGAAAAGGACTCTATACAAACCGATTTCAGAGCCCAGTCTCAGGTCTGAAAATGTAGGCCTGACAACAACACAACAATGGATGTCGCAATTAAATCTAACACCATGAAGGCATACAGGCTTGTACAATTACAATATGGCATAGTACACGCTACTTACCTATAGTCAGGGTGAGATATAAAAATAAAATGTTGACCATTTTTCCAGCAATCAGACTTACTAAATTTCTTTGACACTTATTTTGGACATTAGGACATTGCTTAAATCCACGCTAGCCTATATCTTACACTTTTACACTGATTGTGCTGTAGGCCCTACCAGAGACGTAGGCCTACGTTTCCATTACATTATGGTCTTGCTACAGCGCATAATAACAATTATGCATGACAAACGTTACGTAACCATTACTAATTCGGAATCGCTCAGCTTGGTTGTACATGTGTCTATGTTGACATTGTGGATAAGTGGATCTAGGCAATATCTAGACATTAGTTCGACGTGAGCCAGGCAACTGTGTTTTTAGCATTGTCTGAAAGTAATAACTTTTCAGACATTCACATGAACAATAAAACGAATAAAAATATACAGGGGGCGTATCTCCATACAGGTCTTTGAATAGGCCTATGTTGTTTGAAGTGGATGGGGAGGATGTAGGATTTGGTGGAGGGGGCGCGTGATAATCTTCACCACCTCAGCCCACCATGGCTGGGGCTAATGTGTGAATATGTTTAGAATATGGACCGCAAGGTGCCCTGAAATTGCATTACTACATTTTTAATGACAAA
>NW_022755922.1:0-1667 GCF_011630105.1 Anneissia japonica
TTTAACTGGTGACCATAACCTAAAGTTTGTATAAACTTATTTTGGTCTCCATCCACACACTTATCTATTTGATATCTAATTTACAGTATATATGATTTTATTTTTTTTTTCTACTTTTGTAATATTAGTTAAGTTTGAATTTATATTACTTTTTATGTTGTGTGTGGAAAAACTAATAAAACAAACAAACAAACAAACAAGTAACCCTCATAAGGAGAGAAGAACCCTTATAAGGAGAAGAAGAGTACGGTACTGTATTTGCGACTAGGTTTTTAATGTCTGTACCACCTTATTGTAATAATCAAGTATTATCTTTCTTGATGATTGAATGCCAGATTGAAAGCGGCTCTGGGTAGGTCTTAATATTCCATGCTTGCTCCAACATTAAACGTAGTCGGAATAGCCATAGGTCGATGCACGCTCTTATTAAGTCTCTAGCTTGGTTTAAATGTATAGGTTTATATCCAAGCATGCCACAAAATTGTGTTGTCTTTAAGTAGTTAACTATAACGATATCGTGTTATTTTTTTTTCCCTTTAAGGTTGTGTTTTTATTGAATTGTTTTTAAAATAATTATAGGCTTTTCTATATTTTAAAGATCAATTAATATTTTAATGCCTTTCTAAAATTCTAGGCTTATGCTCTTAACAATAAGAATATAAATAACGGAATATTGATAATGAAATAATAATAATAGGCCTAGGCCTAATGTTGGAATAAAGAGTATAAATTAGAATTAGAGATAAATCGAAATCAAAACCCATTTAAATATGTTGTTATGATAATGACAATACATGTACTAGACTAATATACTAATAATCTTAACAATAATATTATTGTAATAATAATGTGGACGGCATTGTTCATCGTATGATTGGCACAGTGTGAATGCTTCTACCGGTACCCTAGGCCTGCACCTACGCTTTATATGGATGAATAATAATACTTTAATATCCACCAGACATGCTACTACAAGGTTCTACAGTTTGTTTATCTTTGTTTTTTTTTTATTGGAATATTTCGAATTGCACGAATTAGTGTGTTCGAATCTGCCAGTACAACGACAGTAGTTGGACATTTGTCTAGTGCTATGGAAGTATTTGAAAGGGAAAAGGGCTGTGAAACAGATAATATAAATATTGGAATGAATGTTTACTTATTCGCTGTTAGTAGACCTACATTAGCTACGAGAATAACCATAATAGAAACATAATTTGTAACTAGGCCTATATACCGGTACTGTAAATTGTATTTCTGCCTACGCTTATAATAATTCTATATACATTTTTTAAGAACCAGAACAAGTTTTCCCATGCTGAGTTTCTTATTTTTTTTGCAGATTTCAGGCTCAAAATGTTTTTATATTGTTCAATTATTTTACACACTTATTATTACATATCAGTATATTACTGTACTGTATCATAGAGGGTACACCTGCTGCACATTATGACGTACAGAATATGATTTGTTAGTTTTTTTTTTCAATAGAAACCTCATTTTAGTTCAGCTTCAATTTGTTCTTACTTTGTTGTTATTTTTTAAGCATTCTAACTTTGGCCTAATGCCACTTGGCCTAAAATAGCTCAGTTGGTAGAGTACGGTACGGTATCCGAACGATAATTGGAAAGTCGAATACGTTTTTCTCCAAAATTAATGATCATCATTAT
>NW_022755923.1:0-521 GCF_011630105.1 Anneissia japonica
ATAGCAAATACTGCAATGGAATATATTTCATTTTTAATTTTGCTATCACAGCCTATTAATAATTCATTGAAAGAAGATTGACTATTGTCAAGTTTCCTAAATAGATTTTCCCATAATATCCTATTTTTTAGACATTCAAATAGCATGTGCTTTTCATCTTCGACTGCTCCACACGTATCACATGTGTCGGTGTGTTTTAACTTCCATTTATACAATTGCCTATTTGTTGGAGAGATTTTGTTTGACAATTTATAATTTATATTTTCTATTTTTTCCTCCTTTATTTTTCTCATCCAGACCTTAGACCAATTCATTTTCTCTCCAATAAATTGTTTTCATTTTACCTATGCTATCATATTCATCAGTCATCACGAAATCGTCATTGCCAATACCATTGTAATGTCTTATGACGTACAACCACTCTTTTGGAATAGTTTGTATCAACGAGGCGTATTTACTAAGCCAGTTTCTTTTATCAACTAACTTATTTAAAATTTCATTGGACGTCATTATTCGATTGT
>NW_022755924.1:0-1175 GCF_011630105.1 Anneissia japonica
AATTACCATCATAATATGATAGGAGGGTGTTTTGTATGGGGGTGTTTTGTACAGTGGCGAAAGTTTTGTCCTCTAATATTGCGGTTCGAAGGATAACAAACTTGTATAGTTGTTGCAGTGTCAAAATTAAGAAATAATGCCAGAAAAAACACAAGAACATCATTATAGGCTAAATAAAGTGAGAATAAATATTTTTATGAGGGATTTTTGGCAAAATTTAATTAGGGCTATGTGCATTTTGCCGTACCATAGGAATAAATTAAAATTTAAAAACATGTATCTGATGTATTTGCTTTAAAAACGTACTTCGAATTAGTGATTCCACATCTAGAGTACATGACCTAAGCCCCACCATGGTTTTGGTTGTGGTAAAAAAAAATATTTCTAGATGTCCGGAAAAAACATTATTTTTATATGGTACAATTTATCATCTTCAATGACATGCATTATGAAGCGTAAACAAATTTCTCATTATATTTTGTATTAGACATTTTTGACAACCATTGAAATCTAATTAATAGGCCTATAAGATGTACCATAAAAATAGAATTAAGGGTCTTCCATTTTACGGGTTACCTGAGAGTGGGAAGTACCCTGTGGCCCTCCTTTGATCTGCACCTGGTGTGTGTGGTTATCTGCGCCGAGTTTTTGACAATTTTGTGAGTGTATTAGTGCAAGTTTGGCACCCGACTGCGTTCATACCCCCACTCCTCGAAACGGATTTACGGCACTGTTGTTTGTGGAAATCTCTTATGTTGTGGGTCTCTGGTCAAATATTTTAAGTATAGGCAATAATCTCAGGCTTGTAAAAATCTGTCAAGCTGACAATTGGAGCTAAATTGTATGCAATGTTCATAGTCTGAATAGTGTAAGAAAATGCATGCAAGATTTTAAAGAGCCACTTACTCCAAACTAATAACAATTCTGTCATATGTTATCGTTAACATATTAATATCACTAATGAGAATTTACAAAACCAAATTAGTATATATAATAGTTTTAATAACAAATTTACCATGACTGTATAATATGATTTTAAAAAATATATCAAATCTCACATATAAAATTATAAGATGAGTTGTCACTCTGAATATTAAAAAAAAAAAGAAAAATAAAAGTTTAAAATTGAATTAACAATGTTAATTTTTTTTTTTAAATTTATAATTTTTCAGGTA
>NW_022755925.1:0-716 GCF_011630105.1 Anneissia japonica
ACATTGGTAATGTAATTCGACAGGCAAATTACAGTAACATTTTTAGCAAATTTCTTTGAAAAAATGTCATAGGCATAGGGCCTAGCTACGTATACAGTATTTTCATTTTACAGTACGTAGTTTGGAACGATATCGGAAGTGGGGGTGCTGGCAGTGGCCTGCTATTAGGACTACAATTTATTTGAAAATATCTTGGGTCCGATCGTCTACACCAGCTGGGCCCAATCGTCTCTCACCCGAAGTTTTCATTACGATCAAGAATGTACCCGATCTATGCCCTGGGCTAGGCTAGCTTGCTGTCGTCACTCTGCTACGTGTACACTACAACCGCATAACAAAGAAAGCGACCCACGTGGTGCATTCTTAAATATTACACACATTATTTAATTGTATTAGACGATAACACGATATCATTGATTGAACGATCTAACTAGGCCTACCCTAGCCTGGGTTCCAGGCCCTAATTTTAGGTTACTCACTTTTTATTGCACTTAGTGCGCGCCATACCTAATTTAATTGGCGTCCCATACTCGATTTCTTTTTTTCGAATTATTCCGTCTCTAAATTAACTTTCTCGTTGGTGGCGCTGTCCAGAATGAGAAAAATAAGAGACTTGTGGCAAGTCTAGGCCTACCCTTGCATCGCAGTAATACCATGGAGGTATTATTCAGAAGGAGATCACTCGGCAACAGATCCCTTTGACGCGACAAACCTAT
>NW_022755926.1:0-561 GCF_011630105.1 Anneissia japonica
CATTACAAACTTGCTCAAGTTTCTGTAAAAAGTGAACACAAAAAATGTGTCTATTTAATTTACAGTTGGCCTTCTTTGCTTTTATACTTAATATTTCTACATGTAGGATGAATTTTAGTATTGTTTTTTGAAGTGAAGTGATTTTTCATTACTGTTAAACTTGACTTAACCAAACATATTCTTTTCAATATCTCAGTAAAACATTTGCTATATAACAGTTATAAAGTTAGATAAAGTCCCAAGGTAACACCAACTCAACAGATTTAATTACAAACGTATGTATGATCACCCTTGTTAATATATTATTTGACTGCTGAATATTAGTCCTATAAACAAATTCAACAGATTAGAGTAAACACATTTATAATTAAAATAACATGTGTATGTGAAATATTTATGAAAAAATAATATAAGGTAATTAAAAATTATCATGGTAATTTAAAACTTTTAATAAATTGTCTGAAGCTGTGATACATTACATCCTTAAAACATTTAATTCCCATTCTAAATCAATGTATCAGTTAATATAATGAAAGTAATAAATGAAAATATGATAGGTAA
>NW_022755927.1:0-4366 GCF_011630105.1 Anneissia japonica
CCCTTCCCTAAGCCTTACCCCTCCTTTCCCTTTAAAAATTCAAAACATAATGGCCAATTTCCAATGGTTGGGTAGACTATTAAATTGAATACAGTAATATAAGTCAATTACCTTGCTGAAGTTTTCACTTTAGAGAGCAAATGTTTTGTAGCAACGAATTCTAGTGATTTCATTCTTGTAGAATAACAAGATTAAAAGACAATGCCCCTTCTACAATGGACGTTTCCGCTATGCTCCGCCCCTTGGATATTGTTGCTAAGGTCCCACAAGACGGCAGTGTTAAAACATACGCGAACACGTGCGTTTGTGGGACAACACGTGTGTTTGTAAGACGCGCGCGCATTCCTAGCGCTGTTCTGATTAGTCAGTTGTTAAGTTTGATTGACACTCCGGAAAGGTCTATTAGACCTTAACATAACTTTATCAAATTTACACTGGTATAATTTCTTCATATACATTTGATACAAAGACAAATCTTAACCCAACAATGGAAAAACGAGATAGGCAAATAAAAAAATTTAAAAAAACCTCCCAAATGCAATGCGGATATTTGTTAACACGTGTTTTTCCTAGTAATGTATCAAACCAATTAAATCAAACGATTATACGAATCAATCCAATTATAGGCCATGGGGTGAAGACAAAAAGAAGCCTAGAAAAAACCAATATGGAAAAATTAAGCCTTGACTAGTTTATTCATATGTTCTAAACTACATATAAAAAGTTTTCACACTACTGTACTGTGTACCGTTCGCTGTTTGGCATACCCTTGGCCATTGTACCTAAAGTTGAGTTACCAGGACCACGATGAAAATAAACTGGATTATCCATTCCAATCCATTCGAAACTTCGACTAAGGCCAAATTAAAAAAAATACTAGTTTCTCGTCCCTTCGCATATCCATTTTCTCTGCCTCAACATATTTTTGTTTAATTGGCGCTATATAAATGTTTATTATTATTATTATTATTATTATTATTATTATTATTATTATTATTATTATTTAAATATAATTTCCTTTATTTTATGAAATGTACGAAAATCTGGTTAACTCACATCAGTAAAATTCCTCTCTATCGTTCGTGGTTAGGGACACATATGGTATGAATCGTGCCTAGTGCTTCTTTTATTTGCTTTCAATTTGTTTACTTGGTAAAAGTGAGAAACTAGTAGCTGTTTCCCATCCACCATCTTGGATTTGGCATCTCAGAGTAAAAAAAATCCCTCATTCTCCTTTGTTCAAAATATTAGGACGAGAAACTAATCTTTTTTTTTACCTGGCCTAATAGTTTTCCGTGGGCTATCATGGCCTACATAGGCCTAGTTTGTAAATATTAATGTGTTTTTCCAGTACTTACTTGTCACTGTTATATTTTCCTGATTGTTTCTTTTGACTAATTTTAAATCTTTTGAATGAATGAATTAATTAATTAATAAATGGTTTTCGTTTTCTCTAGCATGTGAAAGACAATGCAAAAGTGATTTATATTGCGGAAATTGCAACATGTATTGTGCCTGCAAAATATTAAGTTCTGCCGTTGGAGGAGGCCATAGTGGAAAATACTTAAAGTTGGGGAGTGGCAGGAAAGTGTACTGTACTGATGTAGAAAAAAGGTGTAGACGAAAGCGACTTGGAAAACGAATTTTCACACCTGCTGAAAATTGGGAATCATATATTGAAGAATCAGAAGTAAGAAAATTTACCATTTTATACCATGTAATAATAATAATAATAATAATAATAATAATAATAATAATAATAATAATAATAATAAATAGGCCTAATAATGTTACTAATAATAATAATAATAATAATAATAATAATAATAATAATAATGATAAAAATAATAAACAAACATTTGTTACGCGCCAATTTCAAAACAAATGACCAAAGCCGCGAAAGTATACATAGACAATGGATTGAATAAAGTAGTGGAGTAATAAATATATACCGTACGTAAAGTGATTATGGTGGTGGTTATGAAGATGGTAAGTGGTGGTGATTATGATTATTATGGTATTGATGATGATGACGATGATGATAATAATACTAGTGATGATTATGATGATGATAGTAGGGCAGATGGTGATCATATTGGTAATGATGGTGGCGCCAGATGATGATGATTATTGTCTTGGCGATGGTGATGATTATAATAACAATAATGGTGATTATTAAGATGGTTATGATGATGATGGTGATGATGATAATGATGGGGTTAATGTAAATGCCTGATTGACATCTGCAAAACCAGAATGATACACATTTTACACTACATATTATCATTTTATATTTTTTATCTGCCAGGCTAGTTGGCAGAACCCTAATGTAGGCCTTTATGAGAGCCGCAACTCAATACCTTTTGAAAGTAACGAACAACTATATTCTGAAAGGTCATCATTAAAAGAAATCATCCGCATGGTAACGTATAAGCCTACGTGTATATCTGTAACTAAGTGTTCATCCGTCATGTGCATTTTAACAGTTTTGCGCATTATCAAATTGTTCAAGAAATTCCTTGCGCAGTTTAATAATGTGCAAAAATATTCTTGCGCAATTTGAATTGTTGAAAACATACATTATTACTGTACTTTGTGGGGCTATCTAGAAAAGTAAGATGCGTATAAAACATCCATCCACTCGTCTATGAGACTATCTAGAAAAGAGAACTGGGTATAAAACATGCATCCAATCTATTTAATAATAATAATAAAGATTTATAAAGCGCACATCTCCACCAAAGGTGCTCAAGGCGCATTTATTATATACCAGACGATAGCAAATAATATGCGTCCAATGCAAAGATCAACAATTTACTATGTTACAATAATATAATACAAGAATGTATAAAAACTAGAAAAGTTAATATAGACAGTTGGTTTTTATGAAAAATAAGTTAAATTTTAAGTTTTCATACCTTAAAAATTAAACAGAAATCACATTTTTCTAATTTTTTTTTTAAATTTTTTCATTAAGTGTTTAATATTTGTTATAGGTAGTTTTCGCCGCACGACGTTAACCTTAACTTTAACGTTAGTATTCAACATGCAACGCGATAGCTCCTCCCCTTTTGTAAATAAATCAAGTACTAAAGTACGTCGAGCACGTAAAATCCTAAAATTAACGTACTTCGCAACGCAATATGAATAAATTATGACGTCATCCGTTAACGTTAACGTCGTGCGGCGAAAACTACCGGTACCTAATATTGCCAATATATTGTTAAAATACCACTCCACTTCACTTCATTCAACGAGAACACTCTACGTTAATCACTCTCCATACGTCAGAGAGCGTTCGACTGCACGACGACGGTATGACACTTAAAGGCCAACTCAGACAGCGTCGGCCGACGCAGCCCGACCCGATTTATCGTCGGGGACAGTTTTAAGCCGTCGTGAGAAATATTAAACACGTTTAATATTCTACTACGCGACTGCCCCCGACGGCGCACACCATCGCATCGCGACAACAAATCGCGTCGGGCTGCGTCGTACGACGCTGTCTGAGTTGGGCTTAATAGTTGGATTGTTCATCGGCCAGTCCTTGTACAGGAAAAACTTAAGCCACCGACGATATATGCAAGAGCCCAATTGACGTACCAGTTTAGAAAAAGTTTCTTTTGATTTGCATAAATTATTGTTAAAAATATCGATTTTTGCAATACTTTGTACTAATACATTTAAATTTAACGAAATGATTTTTTTTTCACATCATCTAACCACTCTTTACAAAAGACCCAGCGATGTCACTCTGGTTCATTCATCAAAATCAAAGGTTTTGCGCTGTGATGACGTATTTGTGACGTTACTGGCTCCGTAACATAGCGTCGGAGGCTTTAGTAAAACCAGCCAATGACCAATCCAGCTAATATAGTAGATCAGTGCGGGACGACCTAAATCGTATTGATGTTACTAAAGCCAGGTGCTCAATGCGCCACGACGCGAGCTCAGCGGATTGTTGTTAATCACGATACGTTCAGACTGCCACCAGCAATCAGCATACGGAGTCGCGTCGTCTAACGCTCTCAGAAAGCGAAGTTGGATTAGTGGGCTGACGGTCGTACGACCGTCGTCCGACGCAGTATCTGGCTTAAGAAATCTGCATTGAGTTGTCTGACGCAGTTTTGGTCTGAATTTACGTTGTTTCGCATCAGTACAATTCATACATCACCGTATATCTCACTACGCCACGTCACTACTTTACACCAGGCCACTTCAGACAACTTCCATTACATTACAACACATTACTCTTGTCCACTCCATAATTTCTCTTTGTATTTCTTCTCCATAGATTCTTCGTAAAAGTAACCTGAACTATTACGATACGGACCGACTATAAAATCGATTTTGAGGGAGTTGATCG
>NW_022755927.1:5072-16554 GCF_011630105.1 Anneissia japonica
CTATATACATAAATTATACACATTAATCTTCATGATTAATAATAAAAGTGGCATATTTTTCCCTTTGTTTTGCCGCTGGGCTAAATCATTATCGATTCAATAAAAATTGCATTAATTTGCTTAAGTGGTAATCTCACGACCGTATGTCATCGACGTTAATTTACTACTGCGTGAGTGCTGAGTACAAAATGTTAATTATATAAAGTTTAAATAGAATTAGATCAGCCACCCAACCCTGGTTGAATTTATAGCCTACAAATTAGCACAAAATCTCTGTCAAGGTTATCACTGTTGTATGCACATACATAGACATGATGTGCCTATATAATTATGGTCATGACCATATTTCGTTGCTCACATCACGAACTAACACAATCAAAGTAGATTATGTTAGTTAGTGAAATCAAGAAAGCGCGTCAAAATACGCGCTGTTGTTGTTAAGGACTTTTTGTGTGGTAAAGAATACAAAATTGCTTGACAACCAATACGCGCTCGTTTTGTTTTGTCACATGCTTTTGTAAAATAAAATTTAATAGTCTTTGGACGGGACTTCAGAATGTAGGCCTATTTTGTGAGAGCGTGTTGGTGCAGCGGTTGTAGGGCTCGTTGAATAAGGCACATCATCCTCGTTTGTCTTTTTCCGCCAATTATATGCTTGATAGGTGCGCGAGGAAGGGCCACCAACACCCTTCCCCTCCTCAACTTGCCAAGCAGACGGATTCGTCAGCCGACCGCCAGTGCATCAGTTGACGCAGTGCGTGCAAAGCTTAAGGCCAAGTAAAAAAAAATACATAGTTTTATCATTTCCGTTGGGTTTCAATTTCCGCTGTCTCAATTATTTTTGTTTCATTGAAATCTATTACGAGCATATCGACCTAATCTTTAAAAAGTGACGTCCAAAAATGGGTCTTCTTCCTCCCTTCTACTTTATATTTCTTGTATTGGTTTATCGGGGGAAATGCTTTCCCCTTCAATAAATCCACTTTTACTGTAAACGTTAATCTTGTAGGCCAGGTTATAAGATATGTTGAATAAAATGTGCATAGACTTAGAGACCTTTAGCTTATGTATGGTATTTGATTTCTATTGATAAATGTATTTTTCATAATCAACAAAGCTTCTATACGGGATACTGTCTTGAAAACACTGCATACTTTACATATTTAGTTTAATCTTTTTCCTCGACAATAGGGGAAATTAAAAGAACACCGATTATGCATTGGGGCATAATGACGTAACGTAGTTTGTGCATAGATTGTAGAACGATCACGGACAAAATAAATGAATCCGACGTAAGGCCACGTGGTCGCGCAATAGAAAGTGCCCTATTTTTGTATAGACCTTTGAACTGGCTAGTAATGCATTTATGGATTTTTGTAGTAGAAAGTCTAAAATCACTGAAAAACGAACTGCTTCAATCTTTTTACTTTCACCAAAGACAATATTCCTATTTTAAATTCAAAATAATTACGTTCATTTAAAGACACGAACACTGGGCGAAATTGAAAGAATAAGCCGCTGGAAGGCTCAGTGCTTGAAGATCAGAAATTGGTGATGGTTTAGTCGAAGCACTCTTCGTTCGGCGGCGCCTAAATGGGGCTTTATTCATCATCAATAAATAGGCCACTGGCCCTAATATTTTAATACATTTAAAGAATTAGAGTTGCAAAACAATCAGTGTTCTCAACTTCAAAGCAAAATAAAAAAGCACACTGCGTTTAATACATCGCACAACGATATCCGACAGTTCCGCACAATACTTCCGCCACCCTACGAACGACGCTCCACCCCGCATTAATACGATCTTGTTATTTCGAACTTGTTCTTTACCAATTAAGAGCGGTGTCAGGGATTTCTGTTTGCCCCCTCCCCAGTAAATTTGACTGCCTCCTCCTCCCCCGACCTAAGGTATTCATATTGAATTATGGCTAGGCCGAACCTAAGCGGGATGCGGTAGAATTCTCTGTGATATTTGGCGACAAAATCTTTACCTTTAACCGCTTTAACAGACAACAGAAAGGCCGAATTAAATAGGCTTAGCAGTCACCTTTACCACAGCTTCGCAGTTCCGGTACACCAGTACTATTCTCAATAATTAATTGATAATCCATAAAGTTGTTTTTGCTTATAAAATGACTCGTAGCGAACTAATTGAAAATATATACAAATTGCAACTCCCCTGAAATTATATGAAAGTTTATAGACCATCTATGCAAATATTGGTGCTATTTAATTCCTCATCGTGTACAGAATTCATTCCTCATCAAAAACATATATTTACGACTTTATTTGCGATATAAAATAAAGTAAACATATAAAAAAAAAAACATTGGTCGTGTTGATAAAACTACGCTCAACAGTAACGGACAACCAAACACCAACAACACATTAAAACATAACAGGCCGAAAGAATGAATATACATATAAAATATATCCGAGCTTCCGGTATCTTTACTTAAGCGTCCCCAGATAGATATGAATTTGGACCCCCAGAAATCAATGAACCACCCTCCACCCCCCGATGAGCGGTGTCATAGCATTACGGGTACAATTGCCGACATGTGCATCTTCTTTTTGTTTACCATTCTGTGAATGGACTTTTTTCCCCTGATTTTGCTTACTAAATTTATATGATACACGTTGTATTTCTTTCAAAACAAGACACGCTATAACGACATCTATTCGACTAAACATAAATCAAAATTAATAAAACACATTCAATTTGTATTCCGTCGTAAATAATTCGATTTGTATAAATTAGGTAAACGAAGAAAAATTCGTCCTCATATTGTCTGTAAAATGCATTGATATCAACTAAATTAAATTCGGAATGTAATTTGGCAATGGTACCTAAATTGGCATGACACAGGCGCTAGAAATTTACTTATGTACATCCGGTCTACATCTTCATCCATTAAAGGCAGCCAGCTGCTTTGCGCTAATAAGATTGAACAATAAAATCTAATTTGAATTCAGTTTAAGTTGCTTACTTTGTACATTTTACTCCATGGTTCAGCCTGCAGTTGAAATGGAACGGAAAAATATTATCCTCACAAATTAACATATGTATAAACAAATATATATGTACGCGTCTGTAGTAACTGTTGTATAAACAGAACCGTTCCTATTTTCTTTTATATATACCATTTAAATTGGCTGGTAATCAATTTATGGATTGTGTAATAAAATGTTCGTAAATTGTTTTGAAATCTGTCGCATTTGGAGTTGATAATTTATTTGATCTCTTGGATGAGAAATTCAATATTTTAACTGAATATGTTTCCCACATTTTGAAACTATCCACAATATAAAATTTTATGCAATTCAAACCTGTGAAATATATGGGTATCGGTATGAATTACGTATTACTAACTTATTACACCATTATGCCATATGGGAACAATAATTTATCATTATGCTCAAATATGAGAATAATAATTTATCAATATGCACATATATATGGGAATAATAATTTATCATTATGCCCATATATGGGAATAATAATTTATCATTATGCACATAATATTATGGGAATAATAATTTATCATTATGCCCATATATGGGAATAATAATTTATCATTGTGCACATATATGGGAATAATAATTTATCATTATGCCCATATATGGGAATAATAATTTATCATTATGCACATATATGGGAATAATAATAATATGGGAATAATAATTTAACATTATGCACATTTATTCATTCAATTTCAATATTCAAGAAGTGATCACTGACAATAAACAATTTACATAATTACGTACATATGACATCATCATGCCGATAAATCGACTGAGACACCTACCACCAATCATTTTAAAAGAGATTTAAAATGTTATGCATTATAATATTACGCTGCAGGCCGCAAACTTACGGGAATAATAATTTATCATTATGCCCATATATGGGAATAATAATTTATCATTATGCCTATATTAAGGATGTCATATTTGGCTACATGTCTCTGCTATGATATTGTGAGCGTATACCAACATTTATTCATTTAATTTAAATATTCAAGAAGTGATAACTGACAATAAACAATTTACATAATTACGTACATATGACATCATCATGCCGATAAATGAGCACATCACACACATTTGTCAAACCTTGACAATGCGCAGAGATCGTAAACACAAATTAGGACCATTGTTTTAATTATTTGTACATGATATAATAAATGTCTGTAAAGAGGTTGATGATGCCATAGGATTGTGATTGGAACCACATGCCTGCAAGTTTGGTGCCTGCTTAGATTTGTTGACGCTTTTGAGGCTGGTCCGCTAGCCTGTTAAGTCACTCACCCATCCATCTGTGTATTCTTTTTAAGTACATAAATTTAAAAAAATCCAAAGGAATATAATATCAAATCAGAAAGCACCAAACCAGGAACACTGTATGGCCATGTTGTACCAATCAAGTTGCATAACCATCAAAATGTTGAAAGCGGTAACTCAGCTGAAGAAGAATTATTCTTTTAAAAAATACGACCCATTATTTAAAATATGGTTTGTGGCAAACAAACTGACCTTTAAGCAAAGATACTAGGCCTACTTTAAGGAACTGCGCTTTATAAACGCAAGAAAGAGGCGCATTATAAATGCCCATACCAGTACCGGTACCTAAAGAATTAAACAAACCAAATTTTTCGAAGTAGAACGATGATTATACATCCGTGTTATCTCGCATGATCAATAAAGATAGAAAAGAAGGAACGCATACCATTTTTATGATCCATCCTAATGTCATACAAATTCAACTACAAATAAAGCTTCAAATATATTTGAGTACCTAAATAATCGACTGAGACACCTCCACCGATCATTTTAAAAGAGATCCAAAATGTTAATAATATTACGCTGCAGGCCGCAAACTTTCTGTACATGTAATGTGAATTATCGCCTTCCGGGTCCCCCTCCTGCACGCCTCAATATATACAGTGCACCCTCTAATTCGAGACTATTTCTTTTTCGAAGCACCAAAAACAATTTTCAATCTTATAACACAAATCTAAACCCTCTATGATGTGAACACACAAGAGACACCACATTAAATTTCCAGGTCCCAAAGCTTAATAATTTAGGTATTAAAAATCAACTTGGATAGATGCAGAATTAAAGCTCTACTCGGCGTTCACCTTCAGTGGTAGGAGGTGGGGTGGTGGTGGGTGGGAGCTAGAAGATAATTGACAGCTGAGGCTACATCAACAAGGTGGCGGCTCACTTCGTCAGGGCATAGTGCAGTCCGAATCAAAATGACGTTAACACATCGACGATCGATGATCGAACATCAAATCAGTAATTACGTTTAAAAACCATACGGTTCATTACAAAAAAACTACTGTACGTTAATTGTTTGTTGTCTAGCAGGAAATTAATGGTCACAATATTAGAACACTTAAAATTGTAAGACAAAAATACATATGTAGGCTACCGCGATCTTTATGTCTGTCAAAAGATATTTTTTAATGATTAATCATAATTCTGCCTGCAAACACAAACTCGTTAAAACTAATGAGTAAAAACATCGTTAATCATAGCAAAGAGAATACATTGAGAAAGAAGCTGCAGATAGGCCTATTAAATACAGTATATCAAACGTATATTTAATACGTCATTTCGTAATACTACCGCCGTGTATTGGACTGAAGTTTATAACTTGGTGATTCAGATACAGATGCAAATTTCTTTTTAATAACATGATTCTAGGTCCAACTCCTGTTGTAATCCTGTTCTAACGAATGTTAGAGAGGTTTCGCAGGCTTACGATAACGAATACGTCATCAAATGTCCATTCTTTTTAGTGGCATACCTGTCACAGCGTAGACCACCCATGCTTTTTACGACGATCGTATTCAGCTCGAGTATATGTATTGTCAAGAAATTTTTAGGCACAAATGACGATAATAAGGATGACGTATTCGTGTTTGTTATCGTCTTCATAAAGTTCCGAAATCTCAATATGAAAACTCCACACTAAGCCTTATTCAGAATATTTTCTTCATCATGACATGTAACTAATGGCTTGTCACTGTTACACGTACAAGTTGTCGATTACTGTCGGTCGCATGAAATAGTGGCACTAATGATGCTGGGATGTTTGTTCGAAAGGCATTCAGATTGGCAACACTATTGTTAATAACTTGTCTATAATGCAATGATACGGTGTTTGAATATTGACGCTATGTTAAATGTCATTCCTACGGCTGAATAGCCATTAGAAACGCAAAATCATTCGAACTTCACAGGCCCCATTTAAAAACTCCAGCAAATATTGCGCATAAAAAGTACACAAGCATTGTGTGATCAGACAAAACAATATGATTACAATTATAATGACAACAGGATTTAGGACTTGTCCATACATCATACAAGTTGTCGATAACTGTCTGTCACATGAATAGTGGCAGTTGTTAACTTGTCTATAATAATGTAATGATACGGTGTTGGAATATTGACGCTATGTTAAATTCCTACGTCTGCAAAGCCATTATTGAATAACAGCAACACGAGTAGTTCCTATAAGCTATTGGTTAAAATGGGTTTTTTTTAAATGTACACAAATCATTTCGAAATACACAGGCCACGTGATTTAAAAAAAAATCTAGCAAATATTGTGCATAAAATGTACACAAGTACTGTGTGATCAGACAAGATAATACAATTATTATTATTATTATTATTATTATTATTATTATTATTATTATAAAATGCCAGCTGAATTTAGTAACTGTCCACATACCCTATTAAGTAAAACTACACATTTAAAATGATAAAAAATTAACTTCCAATACAATTCGAAACAAGTTAAGTGTTTGCGTAGTTACAAGACCATTTTCTATTTCAAAATCTTGCAATTTGGTTACCAGCTCATTTCAAGTATCTAGTTCTAGGCCTATTGCAAAGAATAATCATAAGCGTGTAACTGGGTCAACGAATGGGGATTTCCCTTTAGTAATTCTTTCAAACATTCAATCATTAGCATGAACTCTGAACGAGAGCACTGACGCAACTTCCGCTTCTTACGCTTGCATTTACGCATTCGAGCTGACGCGTGTGTGTGTGTACACTTTGGAATGTTAAGGTGATCTTATGTGTGGAAGCAACCTTACGCAAATGAGCATGATGCATGTCATATCCATATATGGGCATGATGATACCCTGTTATATCCATATATGGGTACGATGTTGTCATATCGTACCAATAAATTATAAGTAAATCATATGTATTGTCACATGTTTGTACTTGTACTACATCTATTCCAATGAAAATATTCGCATTCAAATTTGCAATTAAAGGTAACAACGTATGCCTACTTAAATCATAGACAACGAAATTAAAATGTTTTCGTTTTAATTTCGTCAACAATTATGATAATCGTTAAGTCAACGGTTATGATTCTCTCCTTCTAACAAGAGCCATAGGTTTAAATATCGCCAAAACACTAGTGTTTTCAATGCAATCGCTGCAATGCATAGCAGCTGTCCCCGACCAATCAGTGGCGTAACGATTTGGCCGGGGGCCCTGTGGCTCTCTGGAAGTGGGGGCCTTTTGGGTCCCGGTCGTCAATTCCATTGTGTGATTTTACATGTGCTCCTTTTTTTATTATGTTTTTAACGACAAAATAAATTAGGCCTATATATGATATGTGGCGAATTAAGAAATGTTTAATATGGCCCAGGGAGAGACTTCACTGACAAAGGGTCGATACCACACCTCAGCCTCACTGCGGTTGGGGCTGAGGTAAGGAAACTTATAATTACGGCATCTCTAGAGGGCCGGAAATGGCATTCACAGACTTAAAATTTACAAATTTAGAGGTCTCCTTTAATTTGCACTGGATATAATATGATATACAGTCGATGTCAGACACATTATGCGGTTATATATCAACAAAGTCCTTTTTGGTCAGGGTGCTAGATCGGAAAATCATGCGGTTAGGGGCCTCGTCGGGGCCCATATGGGTCAGGGGTCCCTGCGGACCGCCGCACGAGCGCACAGGCGTTACGCCACTGCGACCAATCAATATCGCCGAAAGTTGTCGAGAGTGTAGCAATTTTATGGAATCCATGTTTTACCGCAAACTAAAAGTTCACACAGAATGCAAATAATTTCGGATCGGAAGGTCTACCGAGGAACCGATGAGAAATCGAATCAGTGTATAAGAATAGGGACGTTGGCGTTCAGCGCTTCGGAAACACGGTCTGAATTTCGTTTCAGATCCGATGTGAATACAGCTTTAGCATAATAATGAGCCTCACGGTTTATGTATAGCATCTTGTGTTTAATGTTTGTCTTGTGGAAAGGGTTTGCTGCCTATACGAGTAGGGCATTGATATATCATTGGCAATCCACGGCCTATAAATAAATAGAAATAGACCTACAAAGTAAGATACGATAAACATTTATTGATCCATAGATAAAATCGGTAGTCATTGTAGAATTGAGATGTAATACTAAACAATTTATAAATAATATCAATAATACACAAAGAAAACATATTTTACAAAAAGATACTTTAAACGCCTGTGAGGTCATGAGCCGCACTACTGTAGCTGTTTGATAAGTCGATGGGTTGGAAAACACGAGAGTTCTCTTTCTGTAAGAAATATCGTGACATCCAAGTTGTAGCCGAGAAAACACAACGGTTTCAAATCAAACAATTATTATATTATGAAATATTCAAATATGAATTAATTACTTTCTTCCGGAAATCCATTGTTCGGTTATATTTATTCTGGACGTGTTGTCCTTCATTTAAAAACAAACACAGTTGGCCTAAGATTCTATTCAAATAAATATATTATTCTATATTCTTTCGTATATTCGCTGTTTGGTTAGGACATGCAGTTTCATTTAAAACAAATATAGGCGTAGAAGGATTGTATTCAGATACTGTTTTATTATTTAGATTCCTCCGGAAATTCACTGTTCTGGTTGTTGTTCTGGTTTTTTTTTTTAGAACGTGTTGTTCTGAAAGCAAATATTGGAAGATTACACTTTGCACAGTCAATGGACCTTTCCGCTAAGCCCCGCCCATTGGATTTTGTTGCTAAGGTCCAACAAGACGACAATGCTATAACATACGCAAACACGTGCGTTTGTGGGACAACACATGTGTTTGTGAGACGCGCGCGTATTCCTAGCGTTGTTCTGATTGGTCAGTTGTTAAGTTTGATTGACACTCCGGAAAGGTCTATTGTAAAACGCACTAAAGCACAAGACCGAACTAAGCTGTATTCACATCGGATCGAACCCAAATTCAGACAGAATAGATAGAGATCAATTATAATTGTCCTAGTGATGATAAACTACTGTATTTATTCGAATAAACGCCACGGGATTTCATTGTTGAAAATGGTGTTTTGAGGAGGGGGAGATTATTCGAGGGAGGCGTTACGCGGTTTATTCGAAGGTGTCGTTTATTTATTTATTTTTTTGGAGTAAAATGAATACGCCCTTTAATATCACTGTATGGACAACACATAATTACCGTCAAAATGTGTTACTGCGTAATGACTTACTGATCCCAATCAGATTTAAAAAAATGTAATTCTACTGGAGTAGGCCTATAAAATTAATAGAATGTGTTGATAATCATGTTGCTTCTATACAATTCGAGGAAAACATTATTCGAGGGGGAGGCGTTTATATCTAATGAGGATCTAGAGGGGCCGTTTATTCGAATAGATACGATAAATCAATGTATGGTAGTAGGTAGACCATGAATATATATGCCAAGTTTGTACCTGATACTGTGTTCATGATAATGCAAATTGATCGGCAGTAATAATAATGACTTGAAAAATTTTTCTCGTGTGAACGACACGTAAATTTGGCTGAATGTGTGATTTCGGCATGCAGTGTGTATCATTAATAGAAATAATATCATGATAATTAAGAGATGACGTGAAATTCGTCTTTTGAATTCTCACACAAATTCAACATGGTAATCACACAACAGCATCACATATTTCCCCCCATTTGCTTTAAAATGACACTGGAATGCTTTTAAAAAGAAGTAGAAGGCCGCGCGCAACATTTTAATTGTAGGTGAGGAGGTAAGAGATGCGCCAATTTTATTTTTATTTTATAACACACGGGCGTTTCACAAAAAGAGAGACTATCACTTTAACAAAGATATTCAATACAGTACTCTTAAATCAACGTCGTGATGTGGCTAAACTTAAAAATTTATACGTCATATATTCACGTAAAAATGACATATTTTCATTCATTTCCAGATGTTTTTTTTTAAAGAAAATTAGTTAGACTCTTGTTGTGAGTTTACTGTTAATAAAACGCGGGTCACTATGTATTGTTCATTAATCAATCATTCCTGTTTCGAAATATCCATCACCGACGTACGTTCTAAAAAAAGCATGACGTTAAACTAAACTTGGTCGCTTTGCAAACTCTTCAGAGATGATTGGATGAGTTTGATGACGTAGTGTTTCCAATCAGTCAGTCACTCGTGTGTTACAATTGCCAGCTGAAAAGATGATGTTTTACTAGCATGTCCCGCACACCTTCGCGTAAAGGAACACTCATCTAACAAGAAAAAAAAACACAAACATTTATTTCACATGATAATAATCAAGGGTCGTGATAATCTAAGAAAAATTTCACAGATGCGGCGTAAAACCTCGAATTGAAGCCCTGGGCCTTCTTTTTTTTTTTGGAAACTTTTGATGGGCCTATTTCCAAGATTGGCTACTTAAGATGAGTGTGGGGCGGGGGGGCTTCTTTTCAAAATGAATGCTGTACATTTTGTGAATTTGTACAATTAAACAATAAATAAGGTCGATGTAACATCAATCTGTATTATAACTGGCATTACTAAACTAATGCATAAACCAAGCTTGTTTTTAATTTATTTTGTTTTCTGAAGTTCATGCACAGTGTATGTACTGTAGACCTACTATCTCGAAAAGGAGCCTATGCTATTTTGAAAAGAAGCCAATGGGCTTCTTTTCGAGATGAGCTTTTATTAAGCTAATTTTGCAAACTAAAGCCTCTGGCAGTCGGGCTTCATCCCAAGATTAAGCCAACTGCTGGGCTTCAATTCAAGGATTTACGGTATGCTACCTTGGCAGAGCTCATACAATTCAACAATGCAATTATTAATTTCTTATCATACGCAGGAAAGTTACTCCTCATAAATACTTAAAAGGAAGATAACAATGATGATTATATTGCTGCTCATGATGATTGTAATGCTGATGATGATGATAGAACTGTAAAAACATTCCTTCAGCTTCAATGCCCCCTCTCCTTTTTTTTTAACTCACTCCCTTTAAATACCAGAAATTCTACAAGCTTTTCCTTCTCTAAAAATCTAAGCTCAAAAGCTATCTATCTATTTTCCCCGGTTTAGTTCCTTCTTTTCTCTCTTCGTTCTCTCTTCTGGCTGGCCGAAAATCTTGGTGTACTTATTTTTGCGTTAAATTTTTTTTTTTTACCTTAATTATTTTG
>NW_022755927.1:16732-33605 GCF_011630105.1 Anneissia japonica
TGGAGGGTCAATATTAGAATAAGCTACTGTACGTTTCTACAGGGGTTCAACTCCGGCCCTACAACGGCTCCAGTCAGGGTGGTAGGGCACACGCTAAGGAAAATCAGCAATTTTTATTAGATACTTAATATGCATTATTTAGTAAACCAATTAAATGGCTTTTGAATTAAGCAAGGTGTATACGTTATATTTTCAAATAACAGACTGCTGGTATAAATAATATTATCATTTAATGTTACTACTGTATCTAGTAAACTTTCGGTTTATTAATGGCAGGAGGACCATGTATGGTATTCCCATCATATGGAAAGATCTACCAGGTGATAAATACGCAATAGGAATCAGGGGAATCAACTTCGGGTGGAGGGTCAATATTAGAATAAGCTACTGTACGTTTCTACAGGGGTTCAACTCCGGCCCTACAACGGCTCCAGTCAGGGTGGTAGGGCACACGCTAAGGAAAATCAGCAATTTTTATTAGATACTTAATAACTGCTAGATATATTTATTAATCAATTAAACTGATCGATTTTCAATTTTTTCATTAAAAAAATCCCTACTATGACATGGCCCAGGCCGCCCAATATACATGCGTACAACCCGTAGCTGAGCTATGGCCCTGGTTCGAGACGAACACGCGTCAATTTTTTTAGAGTATTTTTTTCAATATACTGAGCAGGCCGGTACATGGTAAAACATAATTTTCAAAATATTATTTCTACTGTTAAAGCAATGTTTATTAACTACTATTGCTTGTACGTACGTTAATATTAACCCATGGTGACAAATATAAATGATAAAACATGAATGGTTAATCGATATATTTAGTACAAGTATGAATGATTGACGTAATAGAATAGTGCGTGTTTTGAGCTACAAAGACAAAACTAATAAAAACAAGTCATATTAATGCAATGGTGATTGTGTATATTTGGCCAGACCAATAAAAATAGCTTCCGACGCGCCTGTTGTGACAGATATCCTACTGAATGGGAGGGGTTGTCTAGAAATTTTATGACGTCAACGTATTTGTTACCGTATTGTTTTCGTAAGCCGCGCGAAAACTCCATAAGCAACAACATCAAAGGGCCCTTTCTTGCAGAAAGGTCCATTTGATGCTAATATGAAAAGTAATCGGGAGTCATGATTAGGCCTAACTTTAGCTATTCCCAGACTAAAGTCGGATGCTGTTAATCCGCAAATAAATATAAACTTGACTTGATACACCCACTCGACAGTAATCCCTTAAAGAGGGTCTATTATACTCAAGATTAACTTTAATCTAGTCAAGGCTGAAGTCCGATGCTGTTAAAAGACTCGATGGTGATAATCCGCGATTAAATTTAAATTTGACTTGATACACGCATTCGGTGGAAGCGGTTGGCGCTTATCCATGTTTAAAAATTTTAATTTTAACTTTTCTGCTTGTAATTTTTTATATTGAATAAAAATCCATGAATGAATGAATGATTAACTTTAGTCTGGACTAAAATTAGTTATTCCCGGACCAAAGTATGATGCTGTTAATCCGCGAGTAAATGTAAACTTGACTTGATATACGCACTAGGCAGTAATCCCTTAAACTTAACGGTCCATTATAATATACTCGAGAGTGGACTAATAATCTATGATTAATTTAGTCTAGACTATTTTGTCCTAGCCTTAAGTCTAATGCTCTTAATCCGCGATTAAATTTAAACTTGACTTGATATGTGTATCTTGCCAGTAATCCTTTAAATTTATATGTCCATATACATGAGAATGGACTAACTCTAGGATTAACTTTAACCTGGACTAGTTAAGACCTAGACAAATATCTGATGCTGTTAATTCTCAATTAAATGTAAACTTGACCAGAAGACTAGGGAGGCTATTAAAGGGTCGGAAACAACTCGCCGGCCCTCAGCACCACTTAAACAATTTAGTGGCGTTACGGTGAGCTTTAGCCTGAACTAGTTAGTCAAATAATGCGATTAAAAATGTAAACTGGACCTCATCAAATCCCATCCAATCCAAACATCGACTTATAGTGGGAGGCAAAAACCTAAATTCCTGACGATTAGCTTTATAATGTGGGCTTAGCTGTGTCCACACCTCATAAAAAAAAATTAAAAAAACAAAAAAAACAAAAAAAAACATTCTTTCTGTAGTTGCTAAACAACAAAATTACAATAACATAAAACTTGAATCGATAATTGAAATAATAATAATAACACGATATATTCAAAACACAAAATTAAATTGTTTCCCTAAGGCATTCATAAAACTTAAATCTATATTTCTGTTTGAACAGATGATTTTTTTAATATAAAAAATATGCAGTTCTTGGTTGCGCCTGTCTGCTAAACACCATTAATAAAACGGGAAGTGGGTGTATAATATTATCTTCCCCCACATGAAATAGAGGTGGATTTTCCTTTCATTCAAAGACTAATCTTTTATAATCTCATAGAATACAAGAACCCTTCACATTGTCTCGTTTGCTTTCTAGAATTTCATTTTCATCATCATTATCATAATATATAGAGGTTTGTCTACACTATCAAATTTTATGTATTTTGGTGGTGATGTTGCGCTTTAAATATCGTTATTATTATTTTAAAAAGTTTGATGTGCCCATATATGGTATGATGACGTCATATCACATATCATCATTAAATTGAGTAAACACCAAGGATAGCCTATGAAAGTCTCGAAGAAGACTTATTTCCAGTGGGGTCCTTCTGGTGGTGATTGGGCAATACACCGGGACATAATCCCCTCTCATTTCCGAAGAGAGACTGCATTCTTTAACGTGCCCATGGGTCATAAATGCACACAGGTTAAATGTCTCATCCGAAAGACGGTGCGCTATTTTAACTTGTATTTCAGCCGTCAAGCTGCACTGAAAGACAAGGAGAGGCAGCAATGGTAATTGAACCGGGGACCTAGAGATCTCCACAGTTCAGCGCACACACAATGGCTAACATGTTCAACTCTATGTTCTATCAAATTTTATGTGATGCTTTTTGATGTAATTTGATAGTATAAACAAAGCTTAAGGAACAATGGAAGATAATGGCACTTTTAACAATCCCCTTACTGTGTTGACCAACTAATGAATTATTAAAAACTCTGATGAATGTAGGAACCATGGAGGATTTAGTAGGAACATGACCAAAGTAAAACAAATATGAGAGGATCTAAGCTGGTAAAAAATTAGTAGAAAAGATAAGGCTTATCGACTGGTTCATTTCATTGACTACGATTTTTCGTTGAGTATTATTTTCATTCGACTGGTTCGTAAAATTGACTTCGTTGACAATGAAACAAAAGTGCGTTAATCAGCGTTAAGTTATCCATGTGACCAAAACAAACATATGGCCGATTGGTCAGATTAGCAACAACATTTGCGTTAATATAATTCAGATTAAATTTCAGAAAATAAAAATTATAATATTTACCGACATTAAGTCAAAAATAATTGTAAGCTAACAGAATTAAAAAACTGGATGAAAACATTTTTTACAAAAAATCCAAACTGCCACGTACAAGCCGAAGCAATCTTGATTACGTAGCGTATATCGCGGTAACTATGTAGCCATTTTGTTTTGTCAAGCATTTAGCAGTTTTCTATTCGACTGGTCGTCTTCATAAGTAGGATTTTACCACTGCACAGATGGGCGTGTTTTAATGAACAATGACCAGTCGACTACGGCCATTATGAATGAGAAAATTTTATTTATAAGCACCAGTGTGTGATGCATGGATTGATGGACTTATTCGGTGTAAACACCCAGGATAAACCACGAAAGTCTATTTCCACTGCAGTGGGGTCCTTCTGGTGGTGATTGAGCAGTACGCTGGGAGACAATCCCCTACCTTTTCTGTACTGCGTTCTTTAACATGCACAAAGGCCTTAGTGTACACAGGACCAACGGCTTAAACGTCTCATCCGAAAGACGATGCACTATCATAACTTGCATTTCAGCCCTCCAACAGCTTAAACACAAGGCAAGCAGCGATGAGAATTGAACCAGAGACATAGAAATTGCCACGGTTCAGCACGAACACAGTGGCTACCATCAGTTTAGCCAACAGTGCTAAGCTGCTCTCTGGTTTAAATTTAGCAATTTAACTGCAAATATAATTAATTTTTGGCTCCCTTCTAGTAAAACCCTCCTTGTCGTTTAAAAACTATAGTTATTCATCTGCACACCCAATAATAAAAAGTAACACTTTAGAATTCCACTGATTGGTAAACAACTTTTATGACAATAATAATATGGGTCTTATATAGGACCATGCCAAAATTCCTATGCATTCCACATTGTTAGATCAAACACACCCCTATAGAACACATATTGAGCCCCTGGAATGAAACCCATAATGTTCATGCAATAGTGCTTTGGAGTTTGAAACTACCAGGCATGCACCGTCTTGTACTCTTGGGGAGAAATGTTAAGACATTGGTGGGTGCATTTTTTGGGGGTTTTCTTTCTTTCTTTTTTTGTTTTTTGGGGGTGTGCACGTACCAACCCCTGCATCCCCCTAAAGAAGGGAAGAATTGTCGATATTTACAATCCTATAAAAATATTTATTCTAATGTATTGACAGTAATGTTTGAAATGTTTGTATTTTAGAAAGAAATTGTAAGATTTAAAAATGCATACATATTTATTACTGTATTATTATAACTTTATAGCTGAATAAATAAATGTATTTATGATTAAGTCACAGCTAATTAATTTTTCTTTAAATAAAAATTAAAACAATGATTTAAATCATAAAAATTATTTTTAAAAAAACAATAAATATACTTCAATATGCATTTTTGTTATTAAACACCACCCCTACGGGGACCAGTCTGACACCATGGACCTATGGGTCCTTGATTAAACCAATTCCTAATTATGATTGGATGCTGTTCTAATCACACATTTATACATACAATAACAGCCAATCAGAATTAGGAATTGGTTTAATACTGGTGTAATAGCCACTGCTTATATAAAGATTACAACTCCATTAATTCAAGAAAATTACTAGTTGACTATGGCTACACAAAAGCAATACAATAAGAAATTGTCTTAAGATTAAACAAAGTCTGCAGCAAAAAAAACCATGATAAAAGAAAATAGAAATAATGATTGCGTGCAGCAATCATATTAAAAATTAAAAGTATTGTAAAAATAACACCGCCATCGGCTAAATACGATGAATTACCTCAAACTACATTTATTATTAATACACATGATAATGCATACAACTCATAAACAAGGTAACATGGACTGACATTCTTTTTCTGTTCAATATTAATATAATAACTGGTAACTAGAATGTAGAACAATCGAAACAGCATTACCATTACATATTAAACGAGGCACACAACCTTGGTATCGTCTATTCACAAAATTAAACTTTTCACGATTGCGTATAGTCACAAAATTAATTGACAATAAATGGAAAAACCACAAAAAAAACAAAAAAAAATGAGCTCATATAATTATAGATATAATTGTAAATATGCGCAGTTATAACAGTCAATCAAGGAAGAAATTTAAGGATGATTAGATTTTCATTGTAGGATGAATATATTCATATACCATAGCCTTGGTCTCAATTATATTCAATATAACTCCATTTGAATCTAGGCAGATATTCTTCATCATTTATTTTCTTCATATAAAGTCCAGAACATGGGGGAGATGCAGAGAGGGTGCAGACGTTACTATCACCTTAGAGGTCTATACTATAAAATTTTTTTTAGCTCAACCTCAAGCATGGTGGGGCTCAAATGGTGTGAACTCTCACACTTCCCCTACCACCAACCCTGCATCCACCCCAGATCACACATTTATACGCTTCTCTCCTCCCCCAGTACGTCGCTCATGCTCTACTACTCATTCTCGCCATTCTTCCTTTTTATTAGGACCTGCTCGTGCCTCCCATCATCGGAATAAAAATAATTTAGGAATCATAACTCACAGTATGAGCAACCATGACGATCCAAATAACCAAGCAAGGAACAAACAGATTAGGTGGTCATTCATCTCTCTTGCCATATGATTTTAGTCTCGCTTACGACCTGACCCTCGCTTAAAAAGATGGCGTAATTATAATGTAATTCTGATTATTTTATATATGATTAATTCCGATAGCAGATAATTACCCTCGATGGCCCAAGTAGCAATAAACAATTCAATTTTGAATCTTGAATCAAATTATCTTACAATTTGGAAAATTACTATATGTTTTTGGGTAATTTTTTTTTTCTGCTGTTTTCTGTTTTCTCAAATGCCTTAAGCATTTCTGTAAAATATATATGAGTGCTATAAATATCTCATATATTATTATTTAATCTTTATCATTAGGTCAATTTGTTTTGAGAGTGACTTTTATTTACGGTAATAGTCATAAACTTCATGTTCAGGTCCAAGTCCTGTAGGCAAGAAAACTGCCAAATGTTTCTGATTACAGATTCATCATTTTTAAGTGAATATTTCAAACATCCAGCAAAAACACAAGAACAGATAAGGAAACTGGGACCAAGGTTATAAAGTACTTCTCAGTTGGTCCATTCCAATGTGAACCACATAAAATGGAAGGCACCTCTCAATATCCCATGCGCCAAGTGAATTATAATAGGGAGATTTGCGCGACGATGTGATACTAGAAAAGATTCACTCATGCATGACTGTTCTACGTTCTCTGCACAACGTACATTAGGCCAAATTAGGTAGTTTTCACCGCCCAACATTAACCTTAACATGCAACACAATTGCTCCGCCCCTTTTTGTAAACGAATCTAATACGCACGCGTAAACCCGTAACTAAGGTACGTCGAGCACGTAAAATCCTGAAATTTACGTACTCCGCAACACAAGATGAATAAATTATGATGTCATACGTTAAGGTTAACGTTGTGCGGCGAAAACTACCTATTATGTCTTAGAATCTATGCGACGAGAACTTTCTCAGAGGACTTCTAACGCCCGTATTCTTAAAACCTACTTTAGTCGAACTTCGAACTAGAACTTCATTTAGTCCTAGTTGCAACTTAAACTTAAATTTGTAATCATAAATAACGTAGTGGAAGTTCTAACTATTTCTACATCAAGTCCTAGTTTTAGTTCAGCTGAAGACAGCTAGCTGGCAACAAACGACTATTAAACTAACAAATAAAAAGAGCTCATTTTAATAACAGACGAAATTTAGTAGATCCGGTTACACGGATGAATATTAAACTGCCGCCTGCCGTTCAAAAACATATTTCCTCATAATTCATAATAGATAATCATTCGCTTAATTAATTTCCTATAGTAATAACTATATTAGTCATTAACATATAACGATAGAGATTTTGAAGCCACTGGAAATTTGCTTTCTTTGGAATTTCGTGCAAATCAGGAACTATCACATGTGGCTATCACAATGTTAATTTCACCAATTTGAAGCGAAATTTTATGTCCCTTTTTGTTTAACACACCGAAGATATATCAGACCTACATATACAATCGTTTTTATTCTGTTCAATCTACCGTGAGTTACAAAAAACATTTTTAGTTTTTAGTGGGGTAAATAGTTTAAGTCGGGGAATTAGTCTGACCCTAGGCTGACTAAAAAAATCAGCCTGCGGAGATATCATTTTAGAAGAGGTTAGCGTAGTGCTAATTGAAGTTTGTTTTACGAATACGAAATGACGTAACTTTTAAGTTTTAGCTCGAACTACTGTACAACTAAAGTTTGTTCTAAAGAATACCGGGGTTTGTGACGTTCTACGTCCTACCATTTTCTTAAAATCGCTACATTGTTTACAGTGTAATCATTGTACCACGTGGCAGTCCCCAATGTAAGTGGGAATGCTCCCAATTCGAGAGACCAATCAGCATCACCGAAAGCTGTGGTGATAGCGTGTAGTGATTGTATGGAAGCCATGATTTAAGAAGCACTCAAATCATTTGCAGTGTACAAATTCCCAGAAACCAATAGTTCTCATTTTACTTTTATTATTCGGTTTATTCATTCACAATGCACCAACACATTACAAGGTAAATATAAACAAAAAAAAGAATGTTTAAAGTTACAAGCAATTATGGAGTGAAATTAATTCATTTGTAACTCTGAAAGACTTTATTTTACATAAATAAATAGTACATAAATTACTACTGAGATTAAGGAATTTGACATAACTTTATCAACAATTATTTCATCAACAAAAACCACACTAAATACCAGATACACTGAAACAAGACTATTTTTAAAACATTTCATAAATATGTCTAAATTAATACTCCTTTTTATGTACAATTACAATAATTAAAATAATTATAAATTATAAGATAAAGGTTTGTTGGAAGAAATAAAATAGATGAAAGACAAAATTTAACACCAGAAGTAATATTATTAGCATGAAAAACCATTGTAGTATTAAATTACAAAAAAAAACAAAAAAAAAACAGAAAGAATTTAAGCATTGAAAAGAATTACACATTGCTACTCACAGGAACTAAACTGTTTGGTGGGATAATTTAAACAAAAAGAGAGATTTTTTAAGATAGAAATAATAAGAGTTTTCAACAACCATGTGGTAAAATAAAACTCTCAAAAAACTCAGTTATAGTAATAATTGTGAAAATTTAAGCAGGTGTTTTCAATTGCATTACAACAGGGGCCAAGTCTGTGGATTAAATACATTTGAAGGTATGAGGGGTCCCACGTTGGAAGAAGTCACTTATTCCGGGAGGTCTGTTTATGAGCTTTCTCATTATGCATCTAATTATACTTTGCTATGCATAGTGTTTCAGGGAAACAATTGATAATGCCCATTTAAAAAAAATTATTAGTTTACCTTCCTCACGCACATGTTTTCTATGGTATTGAAAAAATATATATTTAAAAAAAAAAAAAAAAAAAATTGGAGGAAAAAAAAAATTTATAATTTTCTTTTTTTTGTGGGAGGGGGGAAATTTTTTTCATTTTTTTCCATTTTGTTAGTAAATAATTAGTAGATATCGGATCATTGAGGTACTATAGGGAACTTTAATTTGCTAGAACGGAATCACTCATGCGTGACCGTCCTAATGGGCATCCTACGTTCTCTGCATACGTAGATTTGGCCAAATTGCGTCCTAGAATTGATGCGATGGGAACTTAACGTTCTCGCATGCATAGATGACTTTTAGTGATATTACGTTCTACGTCCTCATGTCGTCGTGCAAACGAAAGCTCCCTAATGGAGGTCAGGTCTAGAGGGCGCTGGCCACTCCCTCCTACCAAATGAAAGCAATATTGGTAATGTAATGTGAATTGTTTCTATAATAGTGGTTAAATTTTTATTAAAATTATTATTTTTATTCTCTTTTTTAGGATTTTTATTGCGGCCAGCATAACATACACTTGTGGGATGGAAATGGCCAGCGAGCCGACAGTTCAGAACCCCTACATTAGAAGCACATAGAGGAGTCTTAGCAGTTGAAGGGATGGTCTCTGACTTCATAAAAAAATATCTATTTCAAGAATACACTCAAGACCACATAAAAAACACTTATTCATATACACATATAGAACATTACATTTTTCTCAAATAACTATATAATAATATTAAATAATACTATATTTCTAAACTATGTAATAATAATAATAATAAACAATATTAATAACAATATATTATTATAAAAAGTAATAAAATAATAATAATAATAATAATAATTAACAACATATAATTATGTGTATGAATCTTTTCAGAGTAGTCAACTAAATTAGAGAATTTTCTTTAATATCATTTAGATAATTGTTTTTGTAATTTATATAAGAATCATTATCATTTATTCTTTACTGATTGCCTCCTGTATATTGGAGTTACATCATTTAATAAAGATATCTTTAATATTGCACTGGACTGTCTACCCTCAGAATGTTACTATATAATCTTAATTACTAATTTTTTATTAATTTATCTCTGAATTTAATTAATTTATTATAATAATATTTATGACATATTTATTTTTAATGTGAAAAGGAATGTAGTTAGAATACAGGAATGCATATTTTACAAGGTATTAATTAATCAGTTGGACCACAATAGAAACTATAAGCCATTTTCAAGGCTTTGTGTAATTTTAGGCTATATCATTTGCCTGGAGTTGGAGAATGTGCCTCTATAAATTTCATTTATACATTAATTAGAGCCAGCTATTGGCAAATTGTGTTACATTGTGCGGTCTACAGTTAAAGCTCAGAGATGAGATGCACCACAAATTACTATCAGGTTTTGAATTTTGTTACTGAAGAAGAAGAAAAAATAAATAACCTGCATCAGAACTGTTGCAAGTGCGACGAAAGTTTTAGCTTTTTCCACACTTGGTGAGCATTTAGACCGGAGTGTTTGCATAAATGCACACGCTGCAATATCGAGTAGACACTTTCAGACAGAGCAAGCCAGTAAACCGTTACAATATTACTAGGGTGCAAGTTGGCCTAAAGCAGGCCAGCATATTGGCGTATCGACCTTTCAAGACAGAAACCAATGCCAGCATGCTTACCGCAATTGGAGCTCTGTATGAAAGGCCTTTAGCCAGGATAAGGGACAATGTATCCATAACATGTTGGTATTGCCGCTGCATTGTGGCTGCCATGGGTTCCCATGGGCTCAGCCAAAATTTCAAATTTTACATGCAAATCTCCCTCTAATTAAGGACCCCTCCAATTTAAGACCACTTTTCTGTGGTCCCATATTAACAAATGTCTTTTATCTTTATTATTCTAATTAGAGACCAAAGCTACTAAAGACCATGAAAAAACCAGTCCCAAAAGTGGTCTTAAATGGAGGAAGACTTGAATTTGGAAATGAACCTAAAAGAAAGAAACTTTATTACTCCTACTGATATACCCATATATACAGTATACTGTACATGATATGGACAAATCACAGTATTTTCCCACATAGGACTTCATAGTGTGGACATCTAATACACAATCACATAATACTTGTGTCTAAACAGACATATTTCCCTCTCTGTATTATGTATTTCACATTCAAACTAGTTTCAGCCTACATATAACATGAGATTTCAAATGCATCAATCCGTTTTATATATCTGGTTACAAACAAAATGCTTCATGGCTCTGAGAGATCGTGTTAAAATGACTGAAACTACAGTACTTTTAAATGTGCTGTGTCCTGAGTATTATCTTATGATACTATCCAATCTAATATTACTCCAGAAATCTGCAGACAATGGGTCCAACAATTCAGACAGGGGTGTCGGAACCAATTGGGCCTGTCACAGCAAGGTACTAAATACCTTGGTGGGTTCATGAAAGAGTCATTTTGTGGTTTAGAATGGTAAAATTTGTGCTTTTAGACTACAATATTATATATGATAATTAATTAATGGCAAAAAATTAATGGAAATGGCAAAAAAAAAAATTTTTTTTAGTATGACAACTTAAATTAGTGTCTGGATGTGGGTGAAAATTTTGGCCCTGTTGTTCCCCCACCCCCTGCATACTAGTGCAAGAACTATCTTTATTGCACAGAAGTTAATACCTGTAGTATTCATTGGAGTTTACACATGGGGCTTCAAGGCTAGAAATATAAACATTAAACATTAATAAAAGGCAAGTACTATTTTGGTGTTACAAAAACATTGTCATACTTTTTCAGGAAATACAATGTTTCAGTAACTTAAGTGTAGTAGGCCCTACACTTAAAAACTTGCTTTAAGTATTTGAAACTTAGCATCATAAAGAGCCTTTAAGCTTTTTCCAGATTATCAAATTTTCTTTGATAAAAAACACTTGTATGCCCATGATATGATGTGTCTATATATGGTCATGATGTGATGTCATCATGACCATATTTAGGTAGAAAAATGCATGAATGAATTACTATATAGATTACATGAATAAATGAAGATTAAATGAAATAATTAATTAAAAACAATGTAAAATAATTTCATAGAACTTTATATTTGTTATCTATAAATTTCTATATTAATTTATATTGGAATTTACATTAATTTATATTATTTAACTTTTTATAAATTTAAGGTTTTATAAAATCTCTGTCCTTTCCGCATATCATTAAAAAAAATCAAGACTTAGAACCTAAAAATGAAGAGTGTTTCTTTGAAAATACAAAAAATGATCCCAAAAATATAGGTATATAATATACCACACACTTAGTTTCATGTCTTACATTACTATATATTTCACAAATCAACTTTCAATGAATTGTGCTATTTTTGCTCTATCCATCTGAAATTTCTCACATTTCATAAAACGATAATATTACATATAAAGTAGATTTTTTTCTTTTTTATACATTTACAAACAACCAACAAGTTGGAATAAATATATTAAGGCAATAGATTGTTAACAGAATTTTTTAAAGCAACGTAAGAAAAAAAAAAGTGGTTGGATTTTAAATTCAGATATTAAAATACACATGGTGAAATGTAATTTCAAACCAGCCTATACTTAAGATATAACTTTTCATAGCAAACATTTCAGTGGATATGCAAATATTTTAATGAATATGCAAAAAAAAAAATAAAATCAATGAGAAATAAAATTAAAGAAGGTGACATTAATTCCAGTAATAGTGCTCCGAACGCTGAAGTGCAGTGAAGACTTGAAGAGGGTGAAAGGTCAAAGGTCAGAGTTCAAAGATCCCAGCTGAAGAGGTGATGCTTGATGAGCATGTCTCGCACGCTGTCTTTCAGGGGGACGCCACCCTATATAAAGATGAGATGAGCAAGCAATGACAGAATGAACCAAGATAGGCAAGACTGTTTGTGATAGACAGCACATACCCTGTACAACAACTAACAGAAACTCATTGAGATGTGACAGTAATGATGAATTTAAAAATAATTTGGTCAGTTTTGAAGTTTTTTTCTGACATTATTTTTTTAAATGTCAATACTTCCAAAAGTGGTTATCTCACCTGTACTGATATACTGATCTTTGACAAAAAACTGTTGTATGCCTATATATAGTCTTGATGTGCCTATATATGGCCAGGATGTGATGTAATCATGACCATATTTAGGTATTTTGGACAGCGCTTTAGGAGATTGGGCTGGATTGCCGATAGGTTATTCTCTTTCATGCCACCATGTTTTGTCTACCTTAACACTATCGCGCCACTGACACTAGTAGCGCTGCATACACCCTGCGCTACTACACCCTTTCTGTTTGCCATACCACCAATCTCTACAGTGCCACCATTCTCTCTGCTGCATTACAATGCTCCCACCTGTGCCACCACGCAGGTGCACAATCACATTCTCTGTTCAGAAATGTTGAAATTTTCAACAGGTATATAAAGATAAGTGTGGGTTTTATATAATTTAAAAAATACACTTTTATCTTCAACAGGTATTTAAAGATCAGTATAAAGTTATATGTGAGAGCCAGTTTAAGAATGTCAACAATAATAAATATTTAACTATTTAATTCGATATTAATGAAAGAAGTCACATTCTTGGAGTTTCTTTTAGCATCATCTGTATCAGTGTCATGCATCTCAAATAATCTCAAAAAAGCTTATAAAAATGGAAACAACTACAAGAAAAAGAAATGAAAATTCAAGCATAAAAGTGACAAAAGACAAATTAAGAAAAGTATTCATAAAAATGTAAAGAACAATGAAAATTAAACATACCCACCTTTAAGGCTTGTCTACACTATCAAATTTAATGCAACAAATTTATGTGATATACCCTATGAAGAAAAATATTGTGTTGGCATGCAGGACTGACCCAAAATGTCCAAAATTCAAGGTCGGCATTTTAGTTTTTATTTATTTTTTTTTAATACAACGAAAAAATATTTTTTCAATGGGCTTTAAAGGCTGGAAAAGGCTTATCTTGCGACGGCAGGTGATGCGACAGTGTTATGGGATCATTTTGCTCTTCAATATAAATTTTAAAATGGTCTTGTATTTTTGTGTCTATTCTACTTTTTAGGCAAAAATAAAAAAAATAAAAAAATAAAATTCCTACCGACCTAACCATTTGTTTGGATTTTTCAAAATGTGGCCAACATCAGAATATATATTTTTTTTTATGGCCTGATTATGTCATATTACATCCTAATATGGACATATCACGTTTATTTGTCATTAAAGATTTGATAGTGTGGCTATAGCTTTTATTCTCCAGACTTATCAATGATCATACTGTTCAATCATTATCATTCTCTTTACGATTGTAATTATTGAAATGCACGCCATCGTGTCGGGATTCAATATTTCGACATTAATTATGTCATCATTTCGACATTAATTATGTCATCATTTCGATACTTGGCGTATGTATTATAATATCTTATGTGGGATTAATCAGTGGACCTTTCGGTTATTGTAATTATTATTATTGTTATAATCAGTAGTCAAAAGTTTTAAGTTTACACATTCATGCAGAAATTTTAGAACACAAAATGTGTGGCAAAGACAAGCCAAACCAGTCGCTCGTCTTCAAATCCTGTTTCAGAGATATTGGGCAAAAAATGCTGGAATGTCGCATTTTTTGAAATTTATTTTATTGCACTAAACTAACCTTTATATATGTACACATCATGTTATGCTATTATTTTCCCCATTTCCAATGTTAAAACAATTTTTAACAATTTGGTGATGGTTTCTGCCTGAGAAATGCCCGAAATCATAAACTTTGAAGGCTGATTTCTCAAATATTGTTCTTTAAGCAGTTGTATGTTTAAACGCTTGTAACTTCTTAAGGAAATGTCGGATTTAAATGATTCTTCTACCATTTTATGGCTCTTATCTTACTGTTGAACACTGTATCAATAACCACATATGTGGTCTCATAGAGGTTCTGTTTTAATAGCATAATAGTACATTTATGCATAAGTTTTAGAACACAACCTATGCTTCCTCAAAGAGATTTGAGTCTCGCTACGATAATATTCATTTCTACATTTTATCTTGAGAGATGTCAATATTAAACAATCAGTAAGTTAGTCAGTCAGTCAGTCTGTCTGCTAGTCAGTATCTGGTTATTTTTGCTTTTAAAATGACAAAATTTTATCAGAGTTTTCGTATTATGTCATCTGTTAAGTGTCAAGAAAACAGTACCAGGAATGGACTTTTGACTTAGTCCCGCCCCACTACTGCCCTGATTGGTCAGTTGACAAGTTTTGATTGACACTCGAGAAAGATACATTCTCCAGGTTGGGATCTTTATCATTTTTGTACAATTTTCTTGGCAAAATATTTTTCACGGTATTTCAGAACATTTCAATAAATTAAAAATCTGTTCGCAGTCAACAGGCTCTACGTTTCTCATACTATAGACATCAGAGGTGTCTTTGTTTGAGGTATTGTGGTTTTGTTTTACATTCAAATGTATTTTTATACTGAAAAAAACTACTATCAATATCAAACATTACATTATATTTCAATATTAAGTGACACTTGATAACACTATCTTAATTTTGTCTACTAATTATTGATCAATTGTCCTCACATTTTATAGCTTCTTTTTAATTTCTGAACAGCAGACACGACAAATAGGTAATTAGTCTGCCAATGAGGTTATGTTTAGTCCCCTATTTATTTGTTTGTACGTTAATCTCTGAACAGCCTACAGGCCATATTTATTATCAGAAACGCTTTAAACTCCACAATATTCCATGACAAAGATCTGAAGGTGATAAAATTCTGAAGGGTTAAGGTCAGGGTCAAAGGTCACGGTCATAATGAACAAGTATTCCGAGAGCATGGGGACAATATGTGTGGAAAATTTATACAGACGAGAATTGTGATGTGGGCGGGGGTATGCACTCTTGGAGAGGAGTCTAGTCTCCCATTTATTTCCATTAATATACATTACAATTAGGAAATGGGTATTTCTGTCTTTAAATTTAAACTATGTCAATTTTCCTTTTAACAATGCTGTTCAAAAAACACTAATTTTGTCTGCCAATTATTTATTCAATTTGTGAAAACATCGTATTGGCTCTTTTTCTGAAAGTCAGACAGCAAATCGAAAAATTTACAAATCTTGCCCATTAATAATTAAAATTAGTGACTGGAAATTTTTTATCAGGAATTTTTTTTCTGTGTTCAAAAGCACTTGAAAGTTGCTTGTAAGGATATTGAAGTCAAGGAATATTTGTCTGAGAATCCTCATGTCGAATTAATTTTAGGTGTTGTAGAAAACAATTGTCTGGAAATCTATGTTAGGAACTTTGCCACCAGTGGGTCTTTGTAGTTGCATCTGAGGTATTGCAGATGAGTTCTTCTGGTTATCTGTGTCAGGAACTCTGTCATCTGGATGTCTTAAAGTGCCTTGGAGGTATTTATTGCAGATGAGTTTGTCTGGTTATCTGTGTCAGGAACTCTGTCATCTGGATATCTTTATATATGCCTTTAAGGTATTTAGTGCAGACATATATGTCTGGGTATCTGTGTCAGGAACTCTGTCATCTGAATGTCTTTATAAGTGCCTTTGAGGTATTTATTGCAGAGGTGTCTGTCTGTGCATCTGTGTCAGAAACTGTCATTCAGGTGTCTTTATAAGTGCCTTTGACGTATTTATTGCAGATATTTTTACCTCAATGTGAGATTTTGCTGAACTTGTCTATCTGAGTATCTTTATCAGGAATTGTCAGTCAGGGTGTCATTATAAAAGGGTGTCTTTCTTTCATTACGTATTATTGAACCAAGTTTGGTTCATGCAATAAGCAACATACAGTATGGTGTGATTAAATATGATGTGTTCATCAATGTAATAATGTTTTAACAAGAATGGAAATTAAATAATTAAATGGAAGAAGTAATGTAAAATAATAATTGATGAAACATTCTAGAGGCAATAAAAAATATGTAAGATCAGTCATAACAATATATTGCAACATAAGC
>NW_022755927.1:33659-38659 GCF_011630105.1 Anneissia japonica
GTTTTATCTTGTTCAAGGTGAAGTAAAACTGCCATAAAAAAAAACCAAACACTGTCACATTTCCATATCTGTGCTAAGGGAATATATGAATCATAATAGATATAAACTCTAAACTGTCTTGCGGTAATGTTATACATATAAAATAAATTTTGAATGTTAAACAAGAATCTTTGAGTGTGAAAAAACCAGGTGCTCCAACCAGAATTCAAATCTGGGAGCTTCTGCTGGGAGCTATGCAGACGCCCTAATAACTAACTGGGTCATTGAGACTTTGTTGGGAATTCAAATCCGATTAAAACATCAAATTTTTCAGACGCATAGGTAGCTGGACAGCACTATGTATATTACTTAAACAACAGAGCAATGTGTGCCTGCCACAATACCAAATTCAGAATTAACTAATGAATTGCTAAATTGCTTCCTAGAAGGAAAACTATCTGCACATTATCTCTTATAACCAGGTGGGATGTTCTCACAGTTATCAAGCTTTTACATTAAATTAATATAATTCGGAAACACGATGAATTGAAGATAACAAAAGAAATAATCTTATTCCTCTAGGCGTTGGAAAGATGTCACGGGTAAAATTAGTAGCATCCGGAATAAAGCTGCAAATTATCTTCATAAATTAAAAAAATTAATTTTACTTGGAAGATGAATGCTTCACCTGAAGCTTTCTCCAAACTATCAAACTATATTAGACAAACACATGCGACATGCCTATATATGGTCATGTGAGATCACATCATGATTTTTAGGATATTGTACTAGAAAACGCAGGAGTGTGTGTGGTCATCATTACCATAATTAGGCATTTCACTTGGATTTTTTTGTCTAATCAGAATTTATTTGACAAAAACAAGTGACATACCTAAATAGTGCTTAATGCATTTCAGTTTTAAGATATATTGCTACTTACATCTAAATATTAACTTGAAAATGAAAAGTAATTAAATAAATAAATAAATTGATTAATTTGTATATTTCAGTAAGTTTTTAGCTTTAAACTTAAAAAACAAAGGAAGAAAAAAATACTTCCTCATGATTTAATAGATAGCATATTAAAAAACACATTTATTTTATTTGTTAAAATCAACAACTTAATGAACAATTCAAATTGGGATTTTATAATCAATTTTATTTCTGTCATCATCATCATCTTCTTGTTCATAATCATCACGCTCCATAACAGGATCTTCATTATTATCATCAATTTCAACATAATCATCATCATTCTCCACTACCATCATTCACACACCATCCACCCGACCACTTGATTATTTTGTGTTCATATGATAATGTTTTTAACATCTTACAGTACATCTCTGTGTAAAAGGCCTGAAATATTTTCCATATTAATATAATTATTATTAAGTTGTATTTTGTGTAAAATATGGTGTTATTATGAATAATAATTCACTATACGATCGATCAAATAACAACAAAATCTGAGATCCAGAAAGGTAACCAGATCCATCCAAAAAACATATTTTTTTGAAAACCTATAAGGTTCTTGTATTGGGTAACATGGTTTCCAATTATTAAATGGTAATCTTTCTATTCACACCAGGTAAAAAAAAATCATCATATTGATGAAGAACTTGGAAAAGCAGGTCTGTGTGAACCTAATTGCACTGGATTTGTATTGGATATAAAAAGAACGATGACATTGGTTTAAAAAGTGAGCATAAAAAGGGGGAGGAGCAAACTACAGCCAATCAAAATGCTCGTACATATATGTATTAAAATCTAAAGCACTTTCACATGCACTAGATAATGTAAGTATCAGAAAATTTAACATACCTCTTTTTTGACTGGGATCTCCCAATCTTGAGATAAGTTGAAGGCAAAATTTGATAGCACCCTTAACTCACACTTGATCTGGACCCAGCCTGGGCTACGCATGAACGACCATGGATGGTACCATTTCTCAACAATCTGTTCACATGAGCAAAGACACTCCAACCACAAATGAAGTGCTTGTTCACTGTAATAAATGCAATATTATAATCATTAATACATGATATAAATAATAATAATAATAATAATAATAATAATAATAATAATAATAATAATAATAATATAACCAAAAAAATATATTTTCCCATAAGCCATGTGAAAGAAATAACTGGTCATTTTATTTATCCAAAAAATGTTCTGATTTTTTTAATTTGTATGTTTTCAGGCAAGGTCAAAGTTTACTACAACTTGCACATGCTCTGTGCTGTTCATACTTACAGTAGTTGATGGATACTGCAATTAATAATTAGTGAATCAGAGCATTATATTAACAGGCCTATGTATTAACTATTACTCTAATGCATCGTACTATATTTCACAACAAAGGATGGGTTTGACCTTAATTTGACCTAATTCACAACATTTCTCAATGTTAAACACCATTCAGGAGTGGAGCCAAAATTTACTGACAAAGTGAGAAGGAAGGGTGGGGGGATTTCCCACTAACGGTCTTGGTAACTATGACAATTATGGGGTTTCATAGGCTAATATAATCAAATTTAGAATCTAATATGTAAAAAATACACATAGTGTACAACGAATTTATGTTTTTCTCCCGGCAGACTGCTCTCGAAGACCTGTGGAACTTGGCGCCACCTCGGTTATTACTTGGTTCCAAGGTATACATATGTTAGAAGATTGACAGCTATGTTTAAACACCAAATCCAGTGTTTACTGTTTACAATTCATATTATTAATTTCTAATTCAATCTTTCATAGAAAGGAGATATTAATCAAATAAAGCAATCTTGCAGGAACACAGTAGTTGCTGTATCTATGGAATGAATTAAAATGGAATCGTTTGTTGTTTCGCAAAATCCAATGATTGATAGATGAGCTAAGAATGATGAAGCACACTATCGAAAATGTCAAGACTTTAGCAGACAGCTCTCGTCAGTGGATCTGCTGGGTCGCCATCTATAGTTGCAGCACTATTCTAGCGCTAAAACATCTTGATTAAAAGCAACAGCAGAAAAATAAAACTATTGTTACCATGTACATTTATGGAAATTGCAATTACAGTTAATACCAAACCATACTAATTGTTGTGGTTGTAAAATTAAGGATGAGAAGTCAAAATCAGCTGTCCCATGTCAAAATTACGTTAAACTGCTTTTATATGCTTTGTTAATTTACGTTGTTTTTTGGTGGAACAGGAAAAAGGGCAAAGTTGTCATATCTGTGGCGTGTTACAATGATCCTTCTGGAGCAAAAACCAGTAAATGAATAAATAGATGACTGACATACTCTTTGTGGTAAAAAATAGGAAATACCTATGATATGCACATTTATGAGCAGGCCTAGAAAAAATATTTTTGTGCCTCCAACCATGAAAATTATCTAGATGAAATGCCACTAGGACCAAATACTATCTTTACACTATTATAGCGAAACAGTAGTACATTTAGTGGTTTGCAGCAAGCAAAAATATTAAAATTAATTATGCATTAAATTTTGATGTGTAAAATGACTCCAGGTTAAAGGTCAATGTCTCCAACAGCTGTTTGGTTCCCACATTTTTTTCAGCCCTGTTTATGGGTATGATGATATTATACACATATACCAAAAAAAAAAAAAAATGAAAATTGATTTTTTAATACATTCGTATTCTCCATATTGTAAGCTTTCAAATGATGGGTATTTTCCTGATATCGACTTACTATTGCCAAAGTTAAGAGTAAAAGTACGGCTTCTCCGCATGACTAACAGTTTAACAAACAGCGACCGTACGCTGGTTTCAGGATGGCAAGCTTTATATGGGCAAATCGCATGAACTATCACATGAATTTAGTGTGGACAGCTTAAGGACAGCATACAGCATATCAACTTTTAAAATGTATTAAATTTGACAAAAATATAATTTCATTATATTGTAATAGCCAAGAAATAATGTATACAGTCTAAACACTGAATTAAGATGTTACTACCAAACATATGTATCTTTTGATAAGACAACATGTACCAATTTCACTATGTTTAAAGCTACAGGAATAACATATTTATGGCCAATGTAGCCTAAGGACAGAGTAAATTGGTCTCTCTATTAATATTGGGCCAGTACATTCCCACAACTTTTCTCCACTATTAGGACACTACCACCATATTGGAATGCTGCAGAGCTGACACAAAAAAAGAATTTAATGCACAAAAAATGAGTAAAACGGCAAATAATGATCTAGCTATTTAGACCGTTATCCAAACATTGATAACAAATGGACGTGTATGCTAAGGATAGCACGTACCAATTTTTCAGTTTTCAGAATGTATTGACAAGAATAGCATTACGGCGAAGGCAGTAAGAAGACAATCAGTATATTGGTGTTGTTGTTAATAGACGATAACACAACAGTGATTCCTACAAACTTGTCTCAACTAATAGGACATGTTTTGATTTAAGAATGCTCTAAAGCCGACAGGAATCGTAGCACGTCTGAAGTTTGTCCAGATGACGAAGTAAATTGTAAAACTGTCTTCATGAAATGAGATGCATTATTAATAACATCATATTGAAATAAACAACCTTTATATGAGGCTTAGGATTGTGAGAAAATTCAGTTTTTGGAATGAATATGAATGCATGACCTGAAATTGGAGGTGACAGTGGAAAGGTTATGAGCTTACGTAACTCAAGAACTTCAGTCAACCCAATTGGATGAATCAAACAGATCAAATACTCTTGGACAAAATGTACAAGGCACTTATAAAAAAAAATGATATCCTTTTGAGATAATTTATATGTTTTTCTCAATTTATAATACAACATAAAACTTAAAAGCACTGGATTATTATCATTTGCAGAAAATATCATAAATATAGAAATATTGCCAAATCATCTAATTCCTCATTCGTCAATGGTTACTGATGTTCTCGTGTTGATTTCAGCTAATGCGCTCCGAAATCCATGCATATTCTCTTACCGAGGATGTCCATAGTCGTATATCATAATAAAAAACTTTAATTGGCAGTCTGGTTTATCTTCT
>NW_022755927.1:43659-85144 GCF_011630105.1 Anneissia japonica
GGCTGCTGTTCTTATTCTCTGTTGATATAGCTGTAATACAGCACAATGCTATTAACTGGCCTTAGTTGTTCTATTAACTGGCCTTAATTGTCCTATTAACTGGTCTTAAGTTGTCCTATTAACTGGCCTTAGAGTTCCTATTAACTGGTCTTAGTTGTCCTATTAACTGGTTTTAAGTTGTCCTATTAACTGGTCTAACTTGTCCTATTAACTGATCTTAAGTTGTCCTATTAACTGGCCTTAGTTATCCTATTAACTGGTCTAAGTTGTCCTATTAACTGGTCTTAAGTTGTCACATACTAACCTCTTCTATATAGAGCCATGGATGGCAGGGTCCACCCAGTGTAGACGGCTGCTTCATGCCATGTCCAAAGATTAGCTTCAGGCATGGGCAGAGACTGGTTAGTGACGGAAGAAGAGCAATGGAAGAAGTCCACACCACACACATGTTAACAAAGTGATAAAAGAAATAGAAACATACAATGTTTAGATAAAAAATTACCAGTTAAATAGAAGTATACAACCAAAGAAACACCATAAATAAATTTATCCACATAAAGTTATCAATGTTAAGTATGGTAGTTGTACGTGTTATATAATAATGGTTGAATATAAAATGCATATTGTTAGGACATTCTATAGATTTGAAAAACGAAAAGACAAACTAAAAAAATAATAATTAGTCACTTTCTAAAATACACACTAAGATGCTAAATTGTGCATGGTGGGATCCATCTTCTGTTTTATATAAGCGTTGAAAGCCTTAGATGACAGCAAGAATAATATTTTTGTTGAATATTCTTTAATATGACCTCAAAATATGTATTTAAAATTTCTTAATAAAATGTAGGTACAGCTACAATAGACAAATGTGCACCATTCACACATTCACCTGATGAAGACCAATGTGTGGTTGAAAGCTTGTGTATTTTAAAATGTGTTAGTCTGAAAGTGCTGTTTGGTTTGTCTTCTATTTACTATTTACTGTTCACCTTTGACAGTTGGTAATGATGCTGCCCTCTCCAGTTCAAATCAGCTACTTGAAAATTTTTTAACCTCTTTGATGAAATTGTTCAACCATTGTTAATTGATGTCAAACATTCTTGTTTATTAGAATTAGTATACTACTTATACACCCAAAATTATTGAAGTGATACCAAATAATAAAATGTTTTCAAAAATTAAATAGGATCGTAAGAATATTAGTGGTTACAAGTAACAGGTAAGGTCACAAGAGTCCAAGAGAGGTAAGAAAGATGTGGTATGGCAGATCCAGAGCAGACACAGGTACATTTTACCCACCCCACCCCCTCCCCTATTTTTATTATTAGTAATCCTCTTAAAAAGTCTTAAACTTTTAAAATTTTAGAACTTCCACATGAATATGCCCCCTGCTGTCAATTCTCTGGATCTGCCGCTGTCCAATAATAGCACCTGGATGAAGTAATTTACACCTGTGACGAGTAACTGACACCTGTGGTGAGTAATTAACACCTGTACTCAAGGATTTACCTCTTCTATAAATAGCCATGGGTGGCTGATACCACCAAGCACATGTGGTGCTTTTATGCCGTTCATAAAAATTCTTTTAGCAACCCTACTGAATCTGTTTGTGTAAATGTTAAACATTATATGAATAAGATATGGAAATGATGATCAAAATAATATTAATATAAAAGTATTATGAATAAGTGTAAAAAAAAATATATATAAACTAATATTGAAGTTAATTGCACTAAATATATGCATGACACATCTGCAACAGTGGTGCATCCCGGGGCAGTAAAAGGGGTGTTTGCCCCTGGGCAGCAACCAAAAATATCACTAATGAAATGTGAAATAATTTAGATGAGCAATTAAAATGACTAAAACTCCAAAATGTATAATCCCTAGACCCCAAACAGGTAATAGTAAACCCCAAACATTCTTCTCGATCATAGGGTCTGTCCCCTTCGAACCATAGGTCCTAGACTGTCACTCGCACCCCCCTTGGCAAAAACAACACTGCACGGCCCCTGGAAAATGTACCATTGGGCAAAAATTCATGACGATGCGTGTCATGGTAGCTTTACTCTACCGCCCCCGTCCACTGTTAAATGTGCATTTACTTAAAACATAAAATGTTGTAGCCTTTTATAATTTTTACTTAGGTCTATAATGGTTAGGCTCAAAGCTTCTATTATACAAATCTCGATAATCGTCTAAGATGATTTTTAAACAACAACAATGAATGAGATGGCTTTATAAGCTTACGTTGTTTGCTAAAGCTCATCTCAAGTTTTTTGTATGTTGTAGTTGAGATTGATAAATCCCTACCATGTAAAAAACAATAATATAAAATACATTAAAACACTAATACATAAAATTAACAAAACAATAACCAAGAGATAGGAATTCTCTCTCTGGCACCATTACCCCCAACATAAATTTGCAAATTGTAAAGAGGTTTCCTTGTTAGCATAACACAATGGATTGCCAGTGGTTTTTCAAAAATCTTTTTTTAGTTTAACAGTGGCTTCTACTCTCAATTTTGTTAATGAAAAATTTCTCAATTTTATATTTAAAAATAATAGCTAACAGAGATAATGAATAAAAGTACTATTTCACAATGTTGTATTATGCAAATCTTGAAAAAAAATTTATCTTGTATAATGGAAAAAACTTACGATCCTCGGACGAGATCTGTGATGACCTCTGTGACAGTGTCATCCCCAGCACTTGTGTACATTTTACTTCTTTCATCTAAAAGTTCAACAAATTTTGCTGGAAACCACCCTACAGAATAAATTAATTATATTGCAAGTAACATTAAAGATTTTGTTTTAATATATGATGGACTGATTAAAGTATTGAATTGTTTGGGTAACTTCTTTTTTAAAATCACTGATGTATGAATGAGGTAATGTATGTGTTGAACTGTTAAGAAAATTTAGTCATGAACAGTCATGAACTTGAAAAAAGAATCTTGGTTATCATTGAAAATAATAATAATAATAATAATAATAATAATAATAATAATAATAATAATAATCCCCATCCTGTAGTCCTGGCTGCCGTCATTATCATCATAATCATTAGCAGAATCACATTCATTATTTTCATCAACATCATCATCACTGACATCATTATCATTATCATACTTTTCATATTCTTTAAGATAAAGCCAGACTTTTTTTTATCTTGTTTAGTAAACACACCGACTGCAAATATTTATGATTGTGAATAAAAATAAAATTTTATTTGTGGCCAATTAGCACACACGCGGCCCAAAAAAAGTGGAAATTTCTGAAAATAATTAAAGGTTTTCTTTATTTTCATTACGCCCACCACTGCCTTGAACTCTCCAAAGATAAGATATGTATATTTCTTCCTAATTATATAAATTTGAAGCATTCTACTACGAAGTAGATGCCAATCATGGCATCGGGATGTAGTCCCAAACATCCAACAAGGGAAATAGAATTTACTACTTTACCCAAAAAAAACCATGTTGCACTGATTTACTATGCAGTACCTCATAAATATTAAACAGTAAACGTCTGTCTACATTAGTCATTTCAATCTAGGAGGGTAAATTACACAGTTTGCATACAGTTCACCTATGTAGTGGAATTGATCAATGAAAAGTTGTAATTACCTAATTAAAATTTATGAGGTATAGTAATAAAATATCTCCAAATAATAATAATAATAATAATAATAATAACAATAATAATAAAAATAATAATAATAATAATAATAATAATAATAATAATAATAATAATAATAATACATTTATATAGCCCCAATTCCAGATTGAAGATCAAAGACGCTGAGCGTTATTACCCCTGGTCACTGGATAACCTACAATGGCAAACCAGCACAAAGTGTAATCTTCTCTGCTCCCTGGAAGTATATCTAGTCGTGCGCTATTTATATAGCGCACGAACTAGTACATTTAATGGCACAACATCCTACCAGGTACCCGTTTATACTCTCTAAGGTAGAGAGAGATAAACGTAAATGAAGTGCCTTGCCCAAGGACAAAAGCAACTTGCACAGCGAGTGATTCGAACCCCTGACCTCAAGGTAGGGAGTCCAAACCACAACCGGTGCGCCAACTGCTTCTATAATGGTCTTGTTAACACGTGACCTTACCTCTGAGTCCATTTAATTCTCCAACCCAGCAATGCTCATCCTTCTGTGAAATTATCTACAAAAAATAAAGTATGAAATTATAGATACAAAAAAAGAATAGATTATTAGAAAACATCAGATTAGTGGAAAATGTCATCATTTATGCCCCGTTTAGATTGTAAAATTTTACATGACAAAAACATGACATGCCTAAATATGCCTAAAATATCACATCATGACTGTATATAGGTACATCATGACTATATATGGGCATACAACAGTTTTTTGTCAAATAAAATTTGATTGTCCGGACAGGGGCAGAACAAGTAAAACCTGTATTAATACCTGATGGTTTACAATGAGCAACGAATGTTGGAAGGGCTGGTTAAGGTCCTGATATGCACGATTTAGACCGACTCAGTAGGCAAAAGGTTTAATTAATACTACACTACCGTAGTTTGATAGACACTAGTCTTGGAGCACATAATGCTCTTCCTCAGGTGTAATGTGGTGTAAATGTTAAATCTACAAGGGACCTTTCCGCAAAAGCCCTTTTCGTGAATATAAGGGCGCTTTCGATTTGCGCAACGAAGCAACTCTAGAACGGATTCACTCATGCATGACCGTCCTACGTTTTCTGCACAATGTAGATTTGGCCAAATTGCATCCTAGAATCCACTTAATGTTCTCACATGCGCAGATGAAATGTTAGTGAAGTCATTACGTCAGAAATCTCCCTATTGTTGTTAAGGTCCCACAAATCGACGGTGTAACTGCATCGTACAACGATCCTCCGACCGTCACACAACGAATCCAACTGCGCTCCCTGTGAGCGATAGATGACTCAAGGCCATCGGTAGCAGTCTGAACGGATAATCATTAAAAACGATAAGTTGCGCAAGCGTCGTCGCATTGCGTTCATCATAGAAGTGCGCAGTGAGTGCCTAGCTTAAAACTGTGCGTTTCCTGGCCCTCTTATTAATACTCCAATTATGGAGTAATTTTGTTTTGAAATTTTTAAATTGTATTCATCCTGTTTAACTTTTTTGTGCAATATTTTGATAGTTCTGGTTTAAATTTATTTTAATTCGATTTTTGTAAAATTTTTTGTTATTACTCTTCTGAGTGTCTTTTTTTTTTTCCTATTCTTTTATTAGCCTTTGTAAATAAACATTTAAATTAACAAATAATTAATCAATTTTAATGTACATCATACAATTCTATCTCTTTGTAAATAAATTAAAAATTAATGATAATTAATAATTTAAGCTACATTTTGTACTGTATGTTTAAATTTGTATATTTACTATTTTACTATTTTAATGTTCTGTATTTTCGCCTGTTCTCTTGTATATTTTGTGTGGTTCTGTAACTGTCTCTTATACACGGTGCTTGACACCTGTTCATCCCCTCCTTTTCGCTGCTTTTTGTCTTGTTTTTGAATTGTTCTTGTTTTTTTGCAGTGATGAAGTGTAATAAATAAAAAAAAATAAATAAAATAAAATCTTCTGATTGGTCAATTAAGTTTGATTGACACTCAGGAAAGGTCAATAAATTCTACGCTTACGACCTCACGTAAATGGCAAATTTCAAGTTTGCGCTTGTATAGGTGAATAATTAATAAAATTAATTAATTAATATAAGATGCTCGAATTCTCACTGTTATCACGTCATTTTTGCGGAAGCCTAGTTCATCGTCGTCATGACGTTCAAAGTCCAGGAGTGCTTTTGCTCTCCTCCTCCTCGTTCTCGACACAGCAACAAACTGTTCGTGATCATTTTGGTGACTTCCTAGACTGTAGTCCGGAAGGAGGCTCTGAAAAAGGCATAATTTCACTTCATTCATTTGTTTATTTATAGTTATTCATAAAATTATTATCATATAATAATTACATACATATTATTATTATTATATCATTATTTATTTATTCATGTATTTGTTTACTTGTTCATCTATTTTATGCAATACTTGAATTGGAAACTCATAAAGCTCCCCGATTTTATTTGACTAAAACCTGCGACATACCTCGATATAGTCATGATGACATCACATCATAAGCATAATATATGGACACATCATGACTGATATATGGCCATACAACATATTTTTGTAAAAGAAAGAAAATTTGATAATCTGGACAACCTTAGCATCAGGGAACTTCTGGAAACTTATATTTTTGAACATATTGAGAATTAACAAACAAAAACAAAAACATTATTCTATTAGCAAGTAAAATGTCACACTCACAATTTTGGTGTTCTTTGGGTCAATTTGTTGAAAGTGTCTACCCAGCTGTAAGATAGCTTCTCGTAGGTCTGTTATCAATTCTGTTTGTCTTATGTTCTTAGCTTTTAAGTCTTCTGGTTTTTCATCCTGACCTACATATAAGAAAAAAAACATTCATTTTTAGTTCCCAACAATTGGATGCAATCGTATCTTAGTGATCTACATATTAATTTGTACTTTATGAAATTTGAAACGGCACAAAGCAAGTTATTTTTATACTGTTAAGCACATCGATGCACTAGCATTTTGTGGTATGTATTATAAGTTAACACTTTTATTATTAAACAACTATTTGTGGCAAAGACAAGCCAAACCAGTCACTCGTCGCAAATTGTGTTTCAGAGAAAATAGCAAAAACATGTTAGAATGTGAAATTTTTAAAAATTTATTTTATTTCACTAAACTAAGGTTTATATATTTATACATCATGCTGTGCTGTTATTTTTCCAAATTTCAATGTTAAAACAACACTTTTTAATAATTTTATAATAGTTTCTGCATGAGAAATGCCAGAAATCATAAACTTTGAAGGCTTATTTCTCATATATTGTTCTTTAAACAGCTGTATGCTTAAATGCTTGTAACTTCAGAAGGAAATGTCGGATTTGAACAATTTTTTTACCATTTTATAGCTCTTATTTTACTCTTTTAACCCTATAACAAAATCGAACTCAAAAGACAATTTGGCTTGTCTTTGCCACATTTATTTACATAGTGCATTTTCAGATTTACATCTGTTCAATGTGCTTTACAAAAAATCTTACATAGAAAGACTACAAAAATATACTTAATATATAGAGTATAATAATTAGGAAGACAATGACATACCGAATAAAAGTCCTGTGAAGGATTTCCGCCTGTGCAGATGCCTCTTGTTCAAATGCTGTGCAATACAAAAAAATAAATATGAATTTAATCAATCAATCAATCAATCAATCAATCAATTATATTTATTGTCATTGTTCAGGAGAACAAAGAAATTTGTTTTGCTCTGTGGTAAAAAACACATTCCAAAAGGCAGAACAAACACAAACAAAGAAACAAAGTGCAAAAGTATGGAACATTTACCTACAATTTAGAGCCCTAATTGCTCTAGGAAAGAAACTATTCCTGAATCTAGCCTTAGTGGCTTTCAATGAACGAAAACGTCGACCACTGCGCATCAATTGGAATAGGTTTGAGGCAGGATGAGTTTGGCCACCCATAATAGCCTCTGCCTTTTTAAGAAGCCGATCATGGAAAATGGTTTCCAGAGGCATTTGTTCCAAAACAATGATATGCGTTGCAGTCCTGACGAATCACTTTTAACCATTATTCTATTATATATCAATACATAATTTTTTATGTATTTTATTTTTATGTATTATAATAATAAAACACATTTTTAAAGCACCTATTAAAGTAACTGTGGGGGCAGAGAGTTCCAGAGTTTATATGCAAAAAAGGAAAACATAAAGTATTGAGTGTTATTGTATTGGGCAATCTCAAGCAGTCAATCACTACTGTAGGAATTCACTTTGCTCAGGTTGCTAATTATATAATTTCAAATACAATATAGAAATATTAAAAATATAGTTTTGTGCCTTCATCATGAGGGATATATGTTTAAAAATCAATATTATATTAGAAATGTTTCCATCCAGGTATAACTTAGGCCCTAACTTGTCATACTAACCTGTTTAGGTAGGTTAGTGGTGTTTTCTGGGTTTACAATTGCACCTTGGTCAGCCATTAGATAAGCTAGATGTTTACGGCGATGGGTATCCACAACCACATCTGTCAGTGAGGTAGACGTCTTCATTCCAACCTGAAACAAACACAAGTAGAAAATGTTGAGCACATACTTAAAGGGTAATTTATCCAGCAGCAATGTCATTTATAACAGTTGTGTAAAATTACAAAGTATTACTATGAGAACCTGGGGGGGGGGGGAAGACAACCAGCTAATAACCTATTTTAATCACAATATCTTATGTACCTTTAGATAAATTTAAGTACCAACTTTAGGACTCTAATTTTAACTACTAGCTCATGAATCTACTTTTAAACCACAAGCTAGGAACTTCACTGTTAACTCTTAGATAAGAGTCTACTTTTCACTACCAACAAGACAACTCAATATATAATCAGATATGGCATTAAGAGCCTTATTTTAACCACTTTACTGTTAACCATCAGTTACAATTCCACTATTAAAAACCACATGCTTTTGCAATCAAATAACCACAATCTAAGACTGAAGTTTTAACCACCTGAAAAAATTAAATTTTAACAATAAGCAAAGCATACTCGACTTTTAATTTAAACCAGCTTTTAAACTACTTTCAACCACAAATGAAGTGTCTACTTTTAACCACCAGGTTTACTTTTAACCACCAGGTTTACTTTCAACCACTAGGTTTACTTTCAACCACCAGGTTTACTTTTAACCACCGGGTTTACTTTTAACCACCGGGTTTACTTTTAACCACCAGGTTTACTTTTAACCACCAGGTTTACTTTTAACCACCAGGTTTACTTTTAACCACCAGGTTTACAACCATTAAAAAACCCTAACTGCCAGTTATTAGAACTTCCAGTTTCTCGGTACATTGCATCCACTTAAGAGCTAATCCACCCTAGTTATATTAATATAGTTGTTTTCAGTACTGAAATACAACTGTACTTCTTTGCTCATATGCTGTGACATGTCAGGGTTGCACTTTAAGAAATATATATTATTGGTAGGTGGTTCCTGGAGCAACCATAAATTTAGTCAATGTATGTAATAGTAAAAATGTGGACTATTAAGAAACTAAACAGAATAAGAATTAAGATGGTAAAACGACAAGCTGTTATGAAGGACACTACAAAGTACTTGGTATCTTTTGTACTTAAATCAGCATAAAGCATTGTTAATTAGATTACTGATAGAATCTTGCAACTACTCAGGAAAACCATCACACTAGCTGACAGGCTCAGTGCTAGAAAAAATATGTTAAAGTGATAGACAAAGAAGGAGATGGCTAAAAATATAATAACTTAATAGACAGGCTAATAATAACTACACCATCATTGAAGATAGAAAAGTTGTGGTACAGAAAGTTATATTCTAGGCAGGCTAATACAGACATCAAGATAGTAAAACAATTGTGGGATGATAAAAGTGTAGATAATGTAAAAAAAAAATGATTAAAAATGGCTTCTCTATGACAAACTGTATGGTTAACACATATTCAAATTCCCAAAAATGCAAATTGTCAAGTAAACAAGAATGTATTCCTATATCCACCGTCAGTGGAACCCCTATGTCTGTACTACAACACCATTCTTGAGTCACATGTGCATGGGAAACTTTGTATAGTTGTCTGCTTATCAATTTAGTCCAAATAATGATATTTAAACAGGAAAATAACATGCATTTTCCTTTGATGAAGAGGCCTATTGAAATGATAAAAAATAATAAAGCCAATGAATGTACAGCAGATTGAAGACATGTAGGCCTATTATTATTATTATAACTCCCAATGTAACTGAAAGACAAGTAGCAAATTCAAAGTGGGGGGAAGGAACCCTTAATTTTGCTGCTACTTGTAATGTGACTACTTTGTTACATGTGCTACAACTACCTTGTATGTGGTGCTACTTTGCCCACATATTGAAACTTGCTGCTACTTGTGCATCAATGTGTTTTAACTGCTTTCTTCAGAAAAATTGTGTTGCCATTATTAAACACTACATGCTACAGCCTTTGCAACTATTACTACAACTACTACTCCTGTCTACCTCTGCTTTTGTATTCACACGACATTTATAGCAATTCCCTTTGTCAATGATCTTTGCTACTGCTGTTATTTCCCCATATTCCTTTGATAATTCATTGATTATAATTACCTTTTGCTGTTATTACTAACCATGCAGCTGTTACAAATAAAGTACTCTAGAGTAATTCTAAATAGACTGTGTTATCATAGACAGAGAAAGCAATACATTTTGACTAGCAAAAGTATTTTTACATGTTACCTAAAAAAACATTGGTTATACAAAATATTTTTTGGTTGTCCCAGTTAGTTGTGTTTATAATTAGCTAGGCAACTTGCACCATTTTAAACTAAAATTGCAGGTAATTTTTTTTTGTAAATTATAATTTGTGAGAATACTTTCATTTATTTATACACAGTTGATTCTATTTAAATAAATTAGCATAACCTTTGTCAGAATCATATTGATTTTGCTTCCAATGCATGTTTCATTTATTTGACATAGGAGGTAGCATTCAACTGAGTTGAAAGTTGAAGAAACATTAACATTTTTTCAGTGGCATATCTTGGAGTTGTGAAATGGGGAAGGGCTGATGATTAGGTGAGGGGCGCTTGAGTGACTTTATATTTCTCCCTTTGCTTTTTTGCCCCCCCCCGGCACACATCGCACATACCCACTCGATACACCACTGCACAAAATTAATATGAAATGAAAACCAAACAATATTATTTTCATCACTGCTACTTATTTTTAAGTAGGTTCCTATAAAATTGAAAATATTCTTCTTCCAATTAATGACTAACTTCATTGTTGAATGTTCTAGTTCAAAGGTCATTATAAATCTGCATGTAATCTGCATGAATTGAATCACTTTTTTAGTTTTTATTAAAATTTGGAGTAATGTTCAAAGGGATTGTTGTTATGTAAGAATCTGCTAATTGACAACCCCTTTTATATGTATAAAAACATTAGATTTTCAAGGAAAACCTCAAACAATAATTCAGAGAGAGGGGCAAATAATATGGCATTTAAATACCCGAAGACTGTTTATGAACAGCACTCTTGAGTTGAAACTTAGAAAAAAGGAATACCTAAACAAAGTTTGCAAAAAAAAATTAATGCATAACAAAAGTATTGTTTGCAGATCAAATAGCATGGTTCAATAAAAAAAAAAAAAAAAACCTCTTGAAAATGAAAAATAAGATTTCAGAAATTCAGAATGATGATGAAGAAAATTAGTAATCAACAAAATACTTGGCAATGTTGAACTGAAAAAGCTTGAGCCAGACCTAAGCTCTGTCGGCACTAACAAACTTTATGTGACAAATTTGTGTGATATGCCCATATATAGACAAGGATGATGTCATATTATACCCAAATATGGGCTTAGCATAGTTTTTTGTCACATAAAATTTGTTAAAGTCATTTGTGACATCATCACTGTGGAAATTATTATACTTAGGTTAATAGATGAATGCATTCCAAAAATTCCTTCGGGTCTTGCAGATCAACAGAAATTCTTTTCATGTGTTAATCTAACCTTTGTATAATAATTTCCACTAGTGTATGATACGCAACTATACTAATTGCTTAATAGTGTGGCCAAAATATTGGAAGAATTAAAATGTGGTTGAAAAAAAAATGAATATATTCACTTCATAAAACTCATCATTTTTTCAAGTCCTTAATGAAAAAGTTAGCACCACATTCTGTGGCTGTGCAAAGCATCGATTCTGTGAGCATTTCTAAAGCCGGACACTTACTGCGTTGTACGATGGCTGTACGACCGTCATATGACAAATCCACATTTGCTTCTGGCGAGCGATAGACAACGCAACGCCGTCTATTGATTGTCAGTGGAAATCTGAACGAATTCTCATTAAAAAGATGATCCGTTGGGTCCGCGTCTTCGTGTGCGTTCTTTGTCACATTGCCGTCGCGTCGCCGTTTCGCGCGTAGTGAGTAACCGGCTTAAGTTATGCAGTCAAAATCATGTTGGCATGATGTATAGTACTGCGCACAATGTAATTGCGGAACTTACGAAGCAAAAGGCACAGGGATCTAGCAAACAATCCGTTTGCATGAACACCAATCTTATGTCCTCCATCACCTATTAAAAACACTCAACCAGTCAACTAATTTTTTTAAAAGAATCTATTTAAATAGTTTTTTTTTTTCAACTTGAATGGTGTTTGTATGTTTTTATCATGTTGCAACAATGTAATTTCCCGATGAATGAAAGCAATGCAAGTTTCTGTCCACACTAACAAATTGTCAATATGTCACACCTTCTTTGCCTTGATTGGTCAATTTTACTGGTTTCTCGTTTTTGATTGGTTAGTTAAAAGTTACTTTAATTCTGGTACATGGTCCCTATGGACAAATCGATGTTTCAACTCCTTCATGGAAATGTTGATCTTTTTTTTTTTTTAGCGTTATTATTATATTAAGTATTTATATACAACGTACTCTTATTAGCAAATTGTACATGACAAATAAATGTGATATGCCCATATTCGAGTGTAATGCGACATTATCATGCCCAAATATGGGCACATCACACAAGTTTGTCACATACAGTGGATTAGCTTTAAAGAACCTTGGGAGTAGGGGTTGTGTCTTATCATGAGAAAATTCTTTGGGTGTGTCTGAGTTGTGTGCTTGGGTTTAATGAGATGATGTGGCGCTACATAAAGCTTGGGAGCGGGGCTGTGTCTTAAGGTGTCAACAATCTTTGGGTGAGCATCTAAGTTGTGTGCTTGGGTTTATTGGAATGATGTGATATTACATGAAGCTTGGGAGTGCGCTTATCTTATCGCGAGATAAATCTTTTGGGGGGCATCCAAATTGTGTACTTGTGTTTAATGAGATGATGTGGCGCAACATGAAGCTTGAGGGTGGGGTTGTTTCCTATCTTGAGAACAATATTTGGGTGTGTATCTGAGTTGTGTGCTTGGGTTTAATGAGATGATATAGTGCTACATGAAGTTTGGGAGTGGGGCTGTGTCTTATCGTGAGAAAAATATTTGGGTGGGTATCTAAGTTTTGTGCTTGAGATTGCTCAGGTAATGCGATATAAACAAACATGTTATGCATATAGTTTTTTTTTATGTAGATTAGTTCTACTCACTGAAAAATTAAATAGGCAGCAAATTTTTAAAAAAATTCAGGTTCATGGGGAAAAACCCTTCCTGCTTGCAAAAACATAGCATGGCATATACAGCAAAAGTATGAAATAAATAATCAAATGTTTACCATGATCAATTTCCGAACATCATCAATTTCTCCTGGAAGATCTGATAAGGCATTGAATATCTGTGCTGAATTCTCCAACTCAAGCAATTCTTCTTCCTAAATTGACAGAATAAAAATCGAAAAAAGTGTAAAGAAAAAAATGCAAGAACCACTCTGTAAATAAATAAGATAAATTGAAAAATAGATTTCAGATGTTCCAAAATATTGGCTGGCAATGGCATGGGTCTGGGCAGAGTTTCTGTTTGTTTTCATTGTTCTCTTGGAATTTTTACTCTGCAATTACTGTACTTCTAATAAGGAATAGGGCATGAGAAAAGGGAGGAGTGGGGGAAGGGAGGGAGAATGAGGAAGGGAGAAAGGAGAGGGGTGGATAAAGGGAGAGGAGGTGGGAAGGGGTGGGGAAATTCACAGTTGAACACAGAAAAGGTGGTTTAAGAGCTCATTGGCTAATCGGTAACCCCTAGGCCCATAAAAAGGGAGTGGGATTTCGGGGGTTTTGGCTGAACTCCAATTTTTGCCTAGTTTACTACTGTAGTAATACTTTATCATCAATTTGTTTTAATATTAAAGAAACACTTCTGGGTTTGAATTACCCTACAGGAATTCCCCCCCCCCCCTTCCCATCAACCTGGTTACAGGCTTACCTCTACTATACTACTCTTTACATTATGTCAAAAATAAATGCTTTTTATCATATAAAAAGCTTGTATATTGTGGTTGTAATATCAAACTGATAATTATGTAAATGTAGAGTATTGAGATATGACATCATGAGTAGAAAAAATTGGTTTGACCATCTGTGCAAATATTAAATGCATTCTAATAAAATAATGCAAATAAAAGTATTATTTTCTAAAGAAATAATATTATCACTGATATTCATCATAACAAAACTACTGTTTTAGAGTGTGCTTTTTTCATATTTATTTCATTTTAACTAGCAGATATAACTAATTTCATAATTTGAATTGCTTACATTATACTCGGTTTGTACTCAATGTTAAGCTAATAAAATATGTCGACAAATTGAAATGTTTACTTTGTATATTTACATAAGTTGGTTTTCTGTTGAAAAAAGAGAAGATATTTATCCTACCAATTAAGGCCATGCAAGTCAATACGGAGGGAGAATTTTTTTTTATTTTTATTTTTTTTAATCAGTAATGAAACCACCTCATTGATACATGCCAAGCCTTCAAATCCCCCATAGAGCGCAGGCCTCATGTAAATGGTGGCTGACTTTGCCAGATCTTCCAGTGTAGTGTTTGATCAGGTGGAATTTATACGAATAAACAAATGAAAAACAAAATAATTACACCAAAAAAAAAAAAAGCCTAGGCCTTGCCGAAGTTGATTTATAGGCGGAAAGACGATATTTTTCCTGACTGTTGGCAAAAAAAAAATAATAAATTGGTTAATTGATTTTTTTTTTTTTCATTTTGGGAGAGGATGATCAACAACTTATTTTATTTTTACATGGCATTACATAACATTTAAATAGTACTATTCCCATATTCAACTTATTTTTTTGTACATGGCATTACATTACATTTAAATAGTATTATTCCAATATTTTTTTAAACAGATACATGCATGTTACCAACAGAAGCCACAAAAAACTGAAGGTGGTTTAAAAAGAACTTTTATTTTACTTTATGATATATTGAACATTTTGCCATTGCCACACCTAATGAAATGCAGTAACACACTCTCAATAGCTTGTGATTTGTTAGACATATAGTTCTTTGTCTATACCTTGATCTATGGGAAATAATGCCCCAAGAACAACAATAACAAAAACAAATAAAAACAATAGTAACAACAATATAAAAGACAACTATTCAAACAAATAGTAACATCAAAAATACTAATGGCAATACTAAACACCAATAACATAAATAATATGTTTACGTATATTTCTCCGTGTTTCATGAGTTGCCTTGTTGTTGTGTATCCATTTGTACTACACTTTTTTGATTGGCCTATTTAAATTTTCGTCTGTTAATTTTGACATTTAATTTCACCATACATTTTACAGCATTTTTTGTTTGATCCTACAAGGTACCCACTTGTACATTTGGATGCAGAGAGACAATAGATAAAGTGCGTTGCCCAATGTGAAAAGCATAAGAGATAACTCCTGACCTCAAGGGCGAAAAGCAGAACCACAACCGCTACGCCTAACCACGCCCACAAATAAGGACTAGGAGGAAAAATAATGGTAACAACAATAATTAGGAACGAAGGTAGCTTTACTACTACTAATTTGCTGTATAATAACTACATTCTTGAAATAAGAATAATTTCAGTTATTTTAATGATAAAAGTGGTAATGAAGCCATGTTAGTCTAAACAGTATACAAAGAAAATTAAAAGGCAGCACTCTGAGACTAACTTAGATGTTATTTATTTAACACAAGCTTTCGTTATTTTAATGACACTAAAGACATCAATCTCCTTATATATGTGATATAAATATTGATTTTTCATGAGGGGAATGGTGAAATCTATTTCCCCAAGTTAATATGGGGATACAGTAGTACACTAGGCTACAGTCTCCATATCACCGAGGAGTTAGATTTCATTGTTCAATTGATTGTACAAGGCCTAAAAAAAGGAATGGAAAGAGTAACCACCACATAGGCCTAAGCCCTAAGCCTATTTCCTAGGCCTAGGCAGTCAAAGGGCCAAACTTTCTCGTCGTAGAAGTGGCAGTCCCTTTTACTGCCATGTGTGTCATAAATTACACGACGACGTTATAAGTGGGGCCTAGAGATTACATCACAATACACACAAAAAAATGTATAAACTTTCATTCAACCTACATCATAGAAGTAATGCTTGAAGTTATTACCCACTTTTTAACCAATCAGATGACTGTAATCTACTGTATGTATGCAGTATAAAATAATATTTAACAATTACTCAATTTCAAATATACTCACTGTTACTGGATACATCATTGTTTACCATCACAAACTGGAGAGGTCAAAGTTCACTGTGTGCTAACACACAATTTTGGCAAAAATTCATCTCCTACAGACTACAAATATATTCCAATGCTTAAAAATATCCTCTATACTAATATCATTCGACTCAATGATTCGTGCAGACAATCACTAACATTTGCTTCCATATGGTTCAACATTCCTAGGCTTATGAACAGGTTGTTACTGCACACAATAGTTGTATAATAATAAGCTGATTAGCCAATTCTATTTGTTGATAAGCTTACGATTCAGAAACAGATGGTCCCAACTGGAATTAATGGTTCAAAAACTAGATAATCATACAAAAAAATATTTGGTATATTTTGAGGGAGAAGTCAATGCTGCTTTTCCTACTGAAGGCTAAATAGTAAATGTTATTGTTACACGTCGATACATGCCATCTGGTGTTAGTAATTATGATTGAGTGTGTAGGAGGACTTATAGGTCAAATCATTTAAATGTGGAACAATGGTAAAGGTGCAGGCTTTCAATTACAAGATATGGGGTTCTGTCTGGCACTACCACTCAGAGGGAAGGCCAAATCCTCAGGGCCCAAGTTCCGCAGCAGCCCGAGACAAAAAAAAAATTGTTTCAATATTTTGATCCACTCTTAGTTTATGTAATGGTTTGAATTAGGAATTTAACTACATGCAATGTTGAAAGATAACCACCACTATGGGCTCTGCCTCTGGACCTTGTTGGGTGCCTTAGCAAGCCCCCAAACCCCTGCTTTTGGAACCCCGGCAGCAGGGCCTTTGGATTAGAAACATCCCACATTAGCACAAACTACAACTCCACAATCAATTTTTCATAAATGTTTAAAAGTGAAGGCCTACTATAGATAAATCAAACCTACCTTCATTTTAAGCATACCCAGTGCCACTTGGAAGAGTACAACAGATCCCTCACTAAAGAACATGTCCCAAATACTGAGTAGTACCTTGATGTGTACTACACTAGCAAATGCCGTCAAAAACCAATGTAAGGTTATCAGTGACAGCTCTGAAAATGAAATGTATTATCAACAATATGAGTAAAATAATAGATTGGATTGGATTGGAATTATTCGATTGTAAACACCAGGATAGCTCACGAAAGTCTGGAAGAAGACTTATTTCCAGTGGGGTCCTTCTGGTGGTGACTGGGCAGTACACCAGCAGACAATCCCCTACTCTTTTCCGAAGGGTGTACTGTGTACTTTAACGTACACATGGGCCATAAATGCACACGGGACTTAACGGCTTAAACGTCTTATCCGAAAGACGATGCGCTATTGTAACTTGTATTTCAGCCCTCCAGCTGAACACAAGTAGAGGCAGCGACGGGAATTGAACCAGGGACCTAGAGATCTCCACGGTTCAGCGCACACACAGTGGCTACCACCAGATTTAGCCAACTGAGCTAAGCTGCTCACACTTAATATATGATATATAGTACTAAAATACTACTTGATGTTACAGAAATTAGTTAATATACTATTATACCTCATTATGCAAAGATAATGATGTATTCACTATTAATGAAGAAGCAGTGGATACAGCTGAAAGTTCCCATACTTCGGAGGCTTCTATGGCAACAATAATAATAATAATAATAATAATAATTTAGGCATATACAGTGCATTATGATTAAGCCTCAATGCGCTTAACAATAAATATGTAAATGCCAGGAGGAATAATTTAAGAAAAGTACATGTTAAAAAGGTGAGTTTTTAAAGCTGCCTTAAAATCAACAATGGAAGTTGCCTGTTGGATTGTACCATGGGGTAACATATCACTCAAATATTATAAGCACTCACACATTAGAATTTATTTTAGTGTACACACTAATCATAATTCTATTTTCCAGAGGCAAAACCCAATAAGCAAAAAGATCAATTTCAGTAGCTAACCTATGTCATGATTTTGAAGCTGCTTGTCGAGCTGGGGAAGGTAACTGACTAGCAACTGTCGCAGCACTCTTTGGTCAGCCTATTCAGAGAAAAAAAAATACATACATCTGTTTATAGAACAGTTTTTGAGAAATCAGCCTTCAAAGTTTACAATTACAGCTTATGGTTCTGGGCCAATTGTGTACACGGGCCTACAGTTTAGAGTTCATATCCAAAAAGACTTGTTTAACCACCGGAACCAAAGTCAAGCGTGCTATTCAAACCAATGCTAATATTATGGCTGTAGGTCGTGGCGCCCATGCCTTAACCACTCGGCCATTCATCTCGCCTAGTACACCAAAGATGTTTCAAACATCAAAGGTTTTTTTTAATTGATCAAATAAATTTTTTCATTATTAATGGAAAAATAACATTATAGATAATTATTTTGAGCATAGTTATATTTTACATTAATTTTGGATCAAACTTTGAAGCATGGCTTGTGTTAGTTGATCCTAAAAGCTAGCAGTTGTTCCTTAGTTATGACCCAGTTAGTTAGCCTTCAATGGTGGATCCAAGAATTCAAAATAGAGGGCCCACGGAGGGACTTTCAGAAATATAGGGTCCATCCATCTCAGCCCCACCATAGTTGGGGCTGAGGTAAGAAAATGTACGATTACGGTATTCTCAGACTTAAATTTGAATATAATTTCAATTTTTCCCCATTTTTTAAATAATGTTTAAAAATGGGGGGGGGGGCACCTCGGCTGGCTAGGCTCCCCCTGAATCTGCCACTGGCTGTAGTTATGGATGGTTTATCATCGTGTTTACCTGGACACCGAGTAAAGTAGTGGAGTAGTACGATGCTGGTACCAAATCTTCTATTATTGCACACATCATCCAGAACGCATCCTCTTCTTCGAGGAACAAGAGCAGCGAGGCTGCCATCTACAATAAACAACACAACTGGTAATGAATCAACAAGCAGATGTAGAAACATCTATAATACGACAGCAGTGAACACGTTTCTAGTTTTTACACACCATCTAACTTGGTAAAATGTAGCAACATTTTCGGATCTGGACTAATCATACTTCGAAAAAACGGATACCAATATCACATCAGAGTCTTTTCCAAAAGGCTTATGTCATTGCAACCAGCATTCACAGTCAATCAACATGATCGAGAGATCAGGATGTTTATGTTTGTGATATTGAAAGGATGAACCGAGGCACATGACAATCATGGCTTGAAGTAGGTATCCCAATGAGAAAATTCAAATTTATTATTTTGAATAATTTTTTAATATTACATCTAAAGAACTCATTGCACTGATCATTTTCCAGTTTAAACTATTCAAATCCGACACAAAGTTTGAAAGTTACGGCCCCTTGAAGATGGTAAAAAAAAGGTACATTTTCTCGATTGGAATTTGAAGGGGCATAATTTTAAATTCAGTAACAGAAAATGCTTAATTTTTACAAATACCCTAGATCTTATGGAGTTTTGTGTGTCTATAATTTTCTGGCTCAGTCTTTAATGTTGCCTTGTAGAGCTCTGGAGTCTCACCCGTACATAATTTTTGTGTCTCAAAAATTAAATAAATTTAAAACTGGCTTTTGAAATCGTCGTTTCCAAAAGGTTTATGCTCCGATTATACAGTAAATTTGAAAAAAAAGAAATAATTGTCTGAATCTAATTGAAGTTTTGAAACTGCAAATTTGTATAGCTAGCTAACCTAATTAGAACTCTAACAATAATAATAAATGCTTGCGGTACTTTCACATACAATAGATAGTTCTGAAAAGAATTGTTTTGTTGAAAGTGTCTCGACATTCCGATTGAATTGCTTCGCTGTGACGACTGGAGGGACTCATTTGAAATGCCTTGACACTCTCCTCAATAAAAACAACAGTTAATTTAGAACTATTTATATGGTTTACTGCAAACATTCAATACAATTGTAATGTTTGCCATGCAACTATATTTCCCCTTAGCATTCTTAATACTAACTCAATACTACACTTACAACGCCTGTGCCTTGACAATAGCCAATGTCTGGGTATAGCCACGCAAGGGCCCGCAGGATCCGCCGTAACCGCGGGACACCTGTTGAGTGCTTTGAACTAAAACATACATTGCTTGGCATCGTACGAAGTAAATCCTAAAAGAAAATAACTAATATTAATAAATGATATATGTAAACTGTCAATCAATTTAAAATATCAATCAATAATCAATCACTCAATTGAGGAAAATGTACAAATGTGTTAGATGAAAAAAAGGCTATACTCCAATTAGAGAACATCATTTTGATGAAAAATATTAATATACCGTATTTATTTGAATAAACGTCCGCTTTGAATAAACACCCTCTAGACCCCCATTTGGAAAAAAATACCGCCCTCAAATAAACACCCAAAAGGCTCAAATATATACTCCCCCCACCCAAAATGACTGTAAATAAATCTAATGGAAACAGTATCATTCTCAACACACTCTAAAAATGTTCTATTCCAGTAGAAATACTTTTTTTTTTAACCTGGTTGAGATCAGTAGGTTTTTATGATCACGCAATCACATTTTGGCAGTAATCATGTGTTTTAGTTCCACATTTACAGTGGAAATTAAGGGGTGCTAATTTGAGTATATACATATCCATTTTACACCCAAAAAAATAAATCGCCTCCTTTGAATAAACTCCCCCTCAAAACCATTCTCAACAACAAACTACCTCCCCCCACCATCCCTGGGGTGTTTATTCGAATAAATATGATATTATAAATGACTATGGGGAGGAGAGAAACAACAACTGCTGCTTTGAAAATGAAATATTAATATCTATTTGTAATTCCAATATATAAATTTTAATTATCTCCACTTTATATTGTTGTTTATTCTTCGTTGAAAATATCGCTGTATAGGAGAACAATTTTAATTACTAATTTTCTTAATATTGTTGACAGCAATAAATGTCTTATGATTTTGAATATGTACAAGCTATTCAAATCAACTCATATCAATTGTTATTAATAACAGCAATCTGCCTACACAGTTTACAGGAAAAGGAAAGGGTATGTCCATTGAAAAGGGTGTGTTATTAAATATGCTATTATCCTTATCAGCAATCTGTCTGTTTGTGGTTGTTATCTATTGCCGGTATGTAATCAGTTAGTAAATTTGTACAAAGTGATACAGGAATTGTTGATATACTCCCAAGCAACAGCAGCATAATTTAGTTGTTTGCTTTTTTTTTTTTTTGGATTTACTTTGGTTTATTGTTTTTTTTTTATGTATGTTTTATGTGAATGCATTTCAGACCTTTCCAAATAAAATAAAACCAAGTGCACCAGGTTGGGTATAAAGTAAATTTTAGTAGTAGTATTTCATAAATTTAGACATAACAAGTCAATTGCAAATCCCTGTGTAGAAATACAGATTTATATTATCTTCAGATTCTCTTCTAACACATTTTTAGCTATAAATTATTACAACACTAAGTCTGTCAAAGAGATGTATGTGTGGAAAAAGATAATGATTGGTTATACATTTTTTAAACCCTTAAGATGACAGAAGCCTTTCAACAAAGTGCACGTAAGGCATGTGAATAATGTGCATAGCTCCCTCTAGACTAAATATTAAAAGTTGATGGTTTCATAATGTCTCTTTATATTAGAAATGAGACCATGTGTAATTATCCTTCTGAAGGCTGTATCCATACTATCAAATTTTATGTGACAAATTTGTCTGATGTGCCCATATATGAGCATTATGATGTCATATTATCTCCAAATATGGGCATATCACATTTATCTGTCAAACAAAATATTAATAGTGTGGACAAAGTCTTACACATGATGGTAAACATAATAATCACTGAATGCTTTAAACTTATTTTTCATTTTCCCATTTTTATATGTTGCCTTTCAATTTTTATTATAGCCATTCATGTGATGGTAAACTTTATAACAAACCTAAAGGTTTAATCTTGTTGTAGTTTTCATTTTGTATAGCTTACCTTTTCAATTTGTTTCGCTGTTAATGTGTGATCACCACTGCTGGCCTTTATCACTTCCTATTGTAGGAATACAGGAAATGTTAACAACAACGAATTGGTTTAGATGAGATCTTAATGCAACAGCCAACATGCAGTGGCGTATCTGGAAGTCTTGAAATGAGGGGGCCTGATTGGGAGGGGGGATCGAAAAGGTGAAGGGGGGCTCAATGATCAGTTGAGGGGCCCTAATTCGCAAAATATGGTGATTTTAGGTAGTTAACTTTTTTTGGGGTGGAGGGGATAAGCCACTGCCAACATGGTCATGCAACAATAATAGTACAGGCCGTTTAAATACGAGGTTCAGGTGTTGGATTATGGCCAGTCACAAAAAAGAACCCAGGATGTTTGAATTTCCAATATGCATTAACTGAAAGATGAGATTAGGCTCACCAAAATATTTTCATAACTGGGATGACTAGTTGAACTACCAAAATATGCCTCTCATACTTTTACATTATATTTACATGATGACATTATTCAAAAGGCATAGTTTTGCTTTATAAAGTTACCAATGTAAATAAAGGCATTAGATATTTTCAATGTTTATATCCTGCATAACAATATCATGCTTTGTTAAGCTCAGTCCTGGTTAATAAATTTTCTTTAACAAAAAACTTTTGTATGGCCATATATAGTCATAATATCATCATATTCTTGACCATATTTGGGCATGTCATATGATTTTGACAAACAAAATTTGATGGTCAGGACAGGCCAGAAAAAAAAACTTTCTTTCCTCACCTTATATGTGGTTTCACTTTCTTTCTTTTTTAGTAAAGCACCGGAGAATCGCATCCAAAGTTGAGGGCGCATGCTATGTGGGATACCGGACTTGATCATACCCCGAAGCTTGTCTGTTAATGGAAGCTTAAGATCCACCTAAAAGAAAGACAGAAGAACATTTTACAAACAAATTAAATCATTTACACTTCGTAGCAAGGCTGAACTTGAAACACTGAACATTGCAGTAAAATGTTCTATCATTGCAATTATAATGTAAACTGGAGAAATTAAATATTGGGCTGCCATAGGAATCAAAACAACAACCTTTTAAAGAAAAGATCAGACACTCATCCAACCTCCCCTCCCCCCCCCCTCACCACCAACCTTTAACAGACCTAGATGGTAATAGTTGTAATACAAATACAAATGTAAGTATACAAAACTTATCACACTACTGTCAAATTTCAGAATCTTTTTCAGTTAGGTTATTCATAAAACTTACCTGGTCCCACGTGAAGTCCCCAACCTCTGTGTTGTGCGAAAACTCAAAGTATGCAACCCATTTCAGGCGGTACTGTGGTTCCTCTATAAACGGCTCGCTTAGAAGTTTACTAGAATTTGGCTCAGCACCATCTAAAAATAAATGAAGAAATTAATCAAACAATTCAATCAATCATTCCAAATTGAATCAGCATACAAATAATCCATGTACCATAGTAAAGATGTAGATCACTGTCTGAAAGAAATGAAAATGCTTTGAAACTGCACATTCAATTGCACAAAATACTAGTAACTAACATAGAACAAACGTTACTCTGAAAAAAGAAAGAGAGGCCATGCTTCGACGTTTCGACCTTTATCGGGTCATCTTCAGGAACTAAATACAGTTTGTAAAACTACAGATATTTTTAAATTAGAGAATATAAACAAAGAGAATAATACATATAAACAACATTATCGCTTAAAATAAAAAATATCAGGCTCAAATATTATCAAAACAGATTTTTTTTTTCTTTTTTTTTTTTTTTGTAATTTGGATGCACCACCAAATTGTGAGTGCCACTAAACCAAGTGTTTCTGAAAAAGTTCACATTTCAGTAACTCTTCACAATGGACACACAAATATTATTTATTTTTTTATATATTGTACGATAAAAACAATACAATATGTGATTAGAGAAGGTATAAAAATATACTAATTCTATAAAATGTATACAAATTATTGTTTGCATGTAATAAGAAAAATAATGAATGTGATAGCAAAATGATTTAAAAGACACCAAAATATCAACAAAAAAGACAGCTTTAAAATAAAGAGTGAAAGCAGAATTAATGTTTACAGGAAGCTAGAAAATGGGAGAGCAAAAGCACAGTTGGACTGACAATGGAATGACCTGGTTATTGCACTCAAAAAACAAAACACCAATGCCAATCCACAGCTGTCACTTTTAAAGGTTAAACTCCGAAAGCCCTGGCCAGACTATTAAATTTAAATTGACAAAAACATGTGACATGTCTAAATATGGTCACAATGACATCACATTATGACCATATATAGGCACATCTGGGCATAAACCAGGTTGTTTTTGAAAACTAAATAACCTAGAGAGCTTTCCGAATAATTTTATCCTCTATTTTTTAATTTATTCATATCTAATAATACATTGTAACTTGACAACAAAAAAGAAAGGTCTGTATTACCATGGTGCCAACTATTTCAAAGTTTAAACACTTTTTTCTGAGCTTCATCTCTTATTGTTACTTTATGGTATTTAGGATTTATTTCATTGTTACATTTTGTCATTAATTTGTAATATTTTTGTGATGCCTATAATATATACTTATGTCATCGTATACCTTGTGTTGAACAAGTGGAAGAAGTTGAATTGAAAAAATACCTCTCACAATTATAAATATTCATATTCAGGTTTTTTTTAATGATTGATTTAAAACTTGGTAATAAATAACAGAGGTTGAAACAATTGCTGATAGTAGTTGAAATGAACACCTTACCCTCTTCTTCTACTCGAAAACCAAACTCATCATATCGAAATTCGGATGGGCCTCTCGAGTCTTCAGTCTAAAAAATATGACACAAGAAAAAGGGTGAAAATCACCACACACAGGCTAGTCTGGACTGTAGCACGTACACAGTCAATTTGTTTTGGACTTTCTGATATGGTTATTCCCTTTCCAATTAAACTTGATTAAATAATATAATGGCATAAATTCAATGATTGGATCTGAGCAAACATGACATGAATACATTTACATTTACCTATTACCAGAAGGGTCCCTCCTAAACTATAATTCTCTAATTGGAACTTGCCCGCATATCTTAAATATATCTTTAAAAAGACCTACAATACTGTCTGTTTTAAAATTAGAAAAATCCTTCAAGAATTTAATAAAACATTGAATTTCTTATTTAAAATAAATGAATATGTTGTCAATTTCTAATGAGACACATTCAGAACATAATACAGTTATTACCTTATTTTCAATTTTTAATTAAAGGCTAAACGCTGTCCAAACTATCAAATTTTATTTAGACAGAGACATGACATGTCTAAATATGGTCATGATGACATCACATCATGACCAAATATAGGCACATCATCACTATATATGGGCATACAACAGATTTTTTTTTTTGCAAAAGAAAATGTGACAGTGTGGACAGACTATCAAATTTTATTTGACAAAAGGACATGCCTAAATATGGTGATGATGACATCACATAATGACCATATATAGGCACATCATCACTATATATGGACATACAACAGTTTACTTACCTCTGCTAATTGTGCTAGAATATCCTGAGGCCACATAGATGGTATAAGAGCTGAGAATGGACCGCCAGGTGAGGGCGACAGTCCACCTGTAGATGATCGTCGTGTTTTGCCCATCTTGCCGTCTAATTCCTCTTCATCTTCTGATAAGGTTTCAGCTACAATATAAAAAGAATTAGGGAAATGATATTTTCTTTTTTTAGATATTTCTGTCTGTGTTAGGAGAATATATTTACTGTAATAAGATTTCAGCTAAAATAAAAAGAATTGATATATTTGGCCACGCTTTAAAAAAATAGATTCTCGTTCTAATATTTAAAAAAAAAAAGGAGAATGACGTCACGTTTTTAAGTATAATTATTATAAACATATTTGTACATAATATTACACTTTTATTTTTACTATTTAGGTCTGAGAGATCTCTTCAATCATCGGAACCAAAATGGAGGGGTTTATAAAAGAACCAGGATATCAGGCAAGTTGGCTCAAGGATTTAGGGTGTGATGGAATCAGGATGTTGGGCTTGGCAGATCCAGAGTTTAGGCCAAGGAACACACAAGCCAGACTTTTTAAATCAACCATAAAGACAAAATATAGAAATATGTATTTTTTTTTTTAATTTTCACAAAAATAGGCACAAACTACATACATATAAATATACTGTACAAAAACTAATTTGTACAAGTGTGCCTCTTTCACAAACAAGTAGAAACCTTATTGCACCTCTCCTTGGTAATGACAACAAAATATGTAATTAAATCTAACAAACCAATGGTTCATAAATCAATCGCATTCTACAACTAGGCTAATCACTAAAATGAATTCCATTGCTTAATCAAAATGTATTGTATGTTATTAATGTAACACATGCATTAAGAATCAACAGAACGCTTGGCAGCACACAACACATAGTAGGCCTACTTTATTTATAGATGTTCTATAATAGTTATCTATTGTGTCCTAAATATATCAAATGCTGTAAATCTGTAGAACACTTTATCTGACTCAATATTTTGTCCATTGTTAGAAAATCCTCAACAATTATGTTAAAGATCAATGGATCATGAATCAAGAGGTAAGATTGGAAGCACACATAGTATTTGTTCTATAATAATTACCTATTAGTGTAGTAATTTAAAACATCATATTACTACATGTAATGTATTTAAAAACACACTTTATCTGACTCAATAATATATCGTTCTTTTACTAGAAAATCTCAAGAATAAAAACTGCGTTCAAAGATCTATGAAACATGTACATCATGAATAAAGAGAATGCTTGAAATCCCACAATACCCATATTATTTGTTTATAAAATGTTCTATAATAGCTATATATTGCATCATAATTTATCATATACACGTAATATCTAAAGAACAATTTCATCTGATTTAAAATTTGTCTTTTATTAGAAAATCCTTGAAGCATTTAAATATCATAGCAGAAAACAATCTCATGTATTTAAATTTTTTCTCAGGTAATTATTATTATTATTTATTGATTTATTCATTCACTTTCATTCTATTAGATATACAGATCCAAAGCTCTAGCATTTTGTGGCAAATTTTAATCCTGAAGCAACTTACTATAAATTTATATATTATCATAGTACTTTTAATCAAAATGTGGAAGTGTTTTGGCGCGGCAGGAATGGTTTGGTTTTCCAGCCTCGAAGTCTGGGTTTCAATCTTTCACTGTGCACCTCAGTTGTCTCCTTGAGCAAGAAACTTTTCTACATTGCTTCAGCCTACCCAGCTGTATTAATGGGTATCAACAAATTGCTGAGAGTACCCTGCGGTGGACATGTCCCTACCACAGGGAGCATCACGCTCTGATCCGCTTTTCACTACAGAAACTGGAGATAAGCTCCAGCCCTATGAACCCTAGTGGCTCGGCAAGGATCTACTACAATTCAATATTGCTAGTTTAGGCCTATACTTCACATACTCTAGTCACTGTCAATCACTTTACATAACCCACCTCATTGGTATGCAAATGTCTTATACAGCAACATGTTTATAGTACAGCTGCACATACAAGAATAAATAACACTGCCCTCATTTAACATTTACACAAAATTGTTCCACGTGGAACATCTGTAAACAAGGCATCTTCATTCATTGATTCGTCAACATGTTCAGGTTCGCATTTTAAATGTAAATAGAACACTGAATTTGATACAACAGCAACCCAACATTTAGTTGAATTAATATTTACACTTGAATAAAACCTAGTTTGATATAGAGTGCTGCATTGCATGTCAGTGCTACCCATAGATGACTTCAGGGAGACTTTGATTAACTGATCGATTGAATTTATTCAGTGTAAACATCAAAAATAGCCCATGAAAGTCTAGAAGAAGACTATTTCTAGTGGGGTCCTTCTGGTGGTGATTGGGCAGTAGATCGGGAGACAATCTCCTACTCTTTTCCGAAGGGTGTACTGCATTCTTAACGTGGACATGCGCCATAAATGCACACAGGACCAACGGCTTAAACGTCTCATCCGAAAGACAGTGCATTATTGTAACTTGTATTTCAGCCCTCTAGCTGAAACACAAAGAGAGGCAGCAATGGGAATTGAACCGGGGACCTAGAGATCTCCACGGTTCAGCGCACACACAGCGGCTACCACCAGATTAGCCTACTAAGCTAAGCTGCTCTCTGAACATACATTCAGAATTTTTAATAAAAGGTGGGTTTAAATTTGCGGATTCTTTTGCATGCACTCAGTATTGGAGACCGATTTACTGAGAGGACTCGCAACTTGCGGACACTGTGGGTCCCCTGCAATTGTGTGTTACATATCTAGGTCAAAAATAAGATCTACATAGAGTATTTTAATACTAATATCTTAATATTCCTTTTGCCTTTTCCTTTTCAATTTTGTTATGAGTTTTAAGCAATTTTGTTTTTGATGCAGTAGTTGTATATTTATGTACATATTTTTTTTTTCTTTAACTCATTAGTTTTGTTTTAAGTTCAATTTCTTTTTTTTCATTTTGGTTTTCTTTTATTCTTTTTACTTGTGATACCAGTGCTACGTCACTGAAAGTGTAATCACACAAAAGACAGAAATAAATATATAAAATGCTGGTGTGATAGAAATTCATTGTTATTTGTACTCAAAAAGAATCTAAATGGATTATTATTATCTATTTTAGGTTACAATCTATAGAATGTGGGTTACTATAATACCAGGTCTCTATTATTGTATACATAGTATTTAACCACCTACGCTTGTTCAAATCTGCTTTGTTGTTGACTACATGTATCAGGAATTCTCACAAAATATCCCTGCAAGTAATTTTAAGTATACCTATAGGCCTATAACTTGAGTGTACCTATTAAAGCCTACTGTATAACTACTAAATTAACTATAGGCCTATTATAGTAAAATGCACCTGACCATAATTTTTGTTGTACTATACCTTTTGTAAATGTGTATTGGTCGAATAAATAAATTAAATGAAATTAAATGAAATAACAATATACATTGCAACAAATAAGAAAAAGGCTTAAAAACAAAACCAATAAGAACTAACTTACATGTTAAAATACTAGCATTTTATTAATAAACCATGTATGGTTCACACATAATGTTCAAATACACTTCAGAAATATTATCACAAGCATACATCGTACACTCAATCACTTTCATCAACAACGTATCTGTATACTCAAGCTGTCTGCGAGAGCCTACAGTACTTTTTAGTATATTGCACTTCATTTCAGTTTCATTTGATAGCCATGTCAAGTGCAGTGTGTGGACAGATGACCAATGACTGATAGCACCTTGTCCGTAATGGACTACGTTTACAGCGTAATTCTGACCCAGTTTCTGCCGTATACTCATGCAATATCAATAGACAATTTTCATTTTGACCCTTCAATGTGGGACCACCTTGGGACCTGAAAATTTGGGTGGCCTTGAGGCTCGGTCATCACATACTGGGTTAGCTTAGTATTCATAGACGGAAGATTGTTTGGTTCTTTGAAAAAGTGGTCTCAAATATAGAGGATGGTCTTGGTCTTGGAGGGTGCACTGTAAAATTTAAATGGTAGCAATTATCTGTTTTACATTAATTTGATTGTAGCGTTCATCTTTGTCCACCTCATATTCAACCATCATCAATAATTTAGTAGCATCTGCTACATCACAACATCCGCTACATCATCAATCAATATTATTATCAATATTATCAGCAAACAGGTTCCTCTAGACTTTTCCAATAAAAACTTTCACGGTCCCTATACTCACCTTTTGTACTCGAAGAATACTTTCATTAAATAGCTTTAATAATTTTGTAGTAATAGCATTATTGATTTACAAAGTTCATGCTATCTGTTATGTTTATTCTGTTGTAATGACGTAGATATACCTTTTATGCGCAGACCTTCCTAAAGATTTATTTTCGATGAACCTAATTGGCAAACTGTATCTGGGAATTTTGTTTTCCACGACTAACAATGTACTAATTGAAGTAGAAAATCAAATCCAATGAAGTGAGTGGATATATAATCACTCTCTTTTCACCAATATGATTGAATTTGTTATTTTAGCATTTAGGTTCTAATCAGACTATTTAGTATCTATGGAAGAAGAATTTTTAAGCCCACTCAAATGTCAATTCATATTGTTGAATGGCTTTCTAAAAGTAGTGCCATATCTTGAATGATGAGGGAGAGGGGATAATGGGGTGTAAAGGTGAAGCAGGGAGGGGCCTCGATAATTAAGTGAGGGAGTGCATGCTGATAATATAATGTACCTGTATTATGAGGTAAATTTGAACAACTTCAGCCTGATTTTTTTGCCTTGAATATTTCCAGATGAGATTCATCTCGAGATTAAGCCCACTAGGCTTCAATTTGAGGTGTTGCGGTAGTTCTCACCCCACATCCTTTATTTTGCTGCTGAACTATAGACATGTTTTATACAAGCCATAGAGATAGTTGCAATCAGTATATTCATTAAGATTCTATGTTTATGTACTGCAATATTATATATTTTTTATATTAACTAATCAAAATGTATCCTGTATTGTAATACCTTTTAACTATATTTTTTATATGTATGTTCAACCTTGGAAAAAGAATTTCATCTAAACCTTCTACGTACCAATAAAGAGAAACTTGAACTTGAAATTAAGGTAGAAACAGTTATTTGTCTATTATTACTTTTTACCTGTTCCCTAATTATCTAGTTCTCAACCCAGATACATCTTTCAGTTTGTTGCTGAACTGTAGATAATTTTGTTTAAGTTATTGCTACTGTAACTGCAACGTGATTAATGAATATATTGATTTATATATTCTGTTGTGCCTTATAGCCACATACAGCATACTGACATTTAACTTAAATACTGAGATAACCAATAGCTGCCCTTCACAGTAGATCCCAAGATGTTGTTGATTTTATAATTACTCTACAAATTGAAGTATGTTCCAGAATAAAACATGACTTACAATTTCACTGACTGATCTGAAAGCAATGTGCACTTGCTATAGAGTAGTGATGTACAGAGCAAGAATTGTACAGAGCAAGATGTGTTAAAAAAGTAATCATCATTTTCTTTAATCTTGTTTTCCATAGTATCGCTCATCCTATCCGCAACAGTCGCCGACAGTTGTCGGGAAGGTTGAACCTGGTTCAACTTAGCCGACTGCGTTGCCGATGAATCAGGGTGCATTGCTAGCTGCCCTGATGCAATCAGAAAGGCACCCGATTCGTCTGCAACTTAATTGGCAGAGCTGAACCAGGTTCAACCTTCCCGACAGCTGTCAGTGACTGTCACCGGTAGGATGAGCGATTCCATGGAAACCAAGCTTTATTATAGGTTACTGCTCCCATCCCACAGAAAAATCTAAAAATATAGTTTTACCAAAATGGAACAATGAATTTGGGAAAAAAAATTCAAATACTGCTCGACAGTTAAACTGTGGAATAATCTTCCCCCAGATAAAGTACTCGCAGTTCATTAAATTACACTATACTGTATTCCTTCAAAAATTTCATTTACACTATTTCTTCTTGCTTCTTGTTTATACCAATTTTCATTCATTTTTGTATACAGTATATAGTTCTTAATATTTCTTCGTATTTTAAACATGTTTAATAATTGTTAACTGGACCTTAGGAAGAACAATGTTAAATTGGTTAAAGTATACAGAATGAAGAAAGATTTACCACATAAAATGGGCCCCAGCATGTTCTTTCTCATTGATCATCGATGTCGCCTTGCAAAATTAACTCATCATCATTTTTTTGTCTCGCAAAATGCTTTTTTTTTTAATAGCCTATTTTAAGTGGCTTTTAACCTTGTATGACAAATTCTTTAAAAAGGAAACAAATTACTTTTTTTCAGAACAAAAACATTATCCTTTTATATCTAGAAATATTCATTCAACAATTGAAAAAAACAAATTTATGACATGGTATAAGATATGATAATAGCTGCTGGTACAGTGACATATGTTGGGCATAGTACCGGCACTTTGACTCAATGGTGCTTTATACTAACAGGTAATTAACTTTTAATTGCCTATAGCACAATGAATAGATGACAACAGGCAAAGAATCAAGCTACAATAGACGTGTAATAACTGATTGATACCAGATTACAATAATAAAAATAATAATGATCAAATAGCACTTCCTAAATCCCCATCCACACTATAAATATTCGATAAAAAAGTGACATGCCTCTAAATATGGTCATGATGACATCACATCATGACCATATACAGGCACCAATTTTTTTGTCGAAGAAAATTTGAGCTTTAAATTGATAGCTAGCACTTTTCTATGGTATAAACAGACAATACTGCAGAACAGATTGCACACTTACTGTATATGGTTACAAATTGTTAAAATTTTCCTTCCCATTATCCCTACAGTATTATATAACTTCAGGCTATACAAATGGGTTTTTTTTTTGTGTGTATTGACAATAATTATTTTAATTTATGCTCCCCTACCAATCATTTAAATAACAAATGTTTAGGTATCCATCATCAAACATCTCAATAAAAAATACAGAGACCTCGTTTATTTGCGCTTATAAATCCATCTATTATTATTATTATTATTATTATTATTATCTTCAAAACATTTATTGGTTCAATCACGGAACTATTTACATTGCAACATCGTATTCTTCTTTATACAGCAAGTCTTCTGAGCATCATTTAAAATAATGATTTTCTAAACAAGGTATTTAAAAAAAAACCTTGCCAATATACACCATTGTGTATTATGGACCAAACTACCACTATTCGTCTTTAAAATCCATCATGAAAATTTTCCTGAACAGAATAAATCTACTGCAGGCTTGGGCTACATTTGTACTGACAGTAGCTTGAGTAGATAATATCGGCATAATCTACTGTATCTCAGTTTTTAACAAATCTGATATTCATCCAGTCAGCTTCGACGGGGAGGAATGCTTAGAATATAATATTCAAATTCTTCTTTTTTACAGTACATTAAATGGTAAACAAACAATATGGTATCCATTCATATCCTAGATAAATACACTTATTAAATCTCAGTGAAATTGAATGATCAGCAACACTCTACAAAAATTTCAACATCATGATTATTATTATTATTATTATTATTATCATTACTACATGATTATTACATGATTTATTATTATTTATTTATAACATCATTGTGATTATTATTATTATTACATAATTATTACATTATGATTATTACATAATGCATGAATGTAGAAGGTGGAATAATTTATCAGGGATAACCATCAATGAATTCACTCAGCTATCACGATGGTGTAGTGCTCTAGTAATGATATGCATACAAACGACCACCTACACATGTGCGTCATAACACTCAATGCTCTCACAAAGGTCAACAGCAGGCTGCTGTTGTTACGGCTCAATAATTAAATGATATAGAGATGTGCATATATCTCTAGTTGATGTGTGACATAATGTATTATGGGTCAAAATTCTCCTTTAGTCCATATTGTTTTATTGTAGAATATTACTAGTATAATTTTTAGTAATCTTTTTAGGAATCATGCATATTTCTGTTCTAGATCTCTCTTGGATATACAGTAGTCAAACAAACATAAATGGATCAAGATAACTAACCTTTCGTGCAAAATGTCATTTATGAATAATTCACCAACGATAAACACTCTACAATACCGATGTACTTACATGTTTAAACGTTTTACATTTGTTAACACATATTAGGGAGATTTAGCAATCTTACGTAAACGATAATGAATACGAATACGTCATTATCATGATCGTCATTCATGCCTAAAACATTCTTGACAATATATTGTACGAGCTGAATATGATGCACGATTCATGTAAAAGGCATTGAATCACCTACGTTGTGGCCATTATACTACTGTAGGGAAAGGATTTCTAAACTAAATTTTCTATGTTAATTTCCATAACTTTGCGAAAACTCCCTTATCTACATTTTCTCAAAACTATATTTTTTTATGTATTTGTCACTTTTCGTGTTGAATTTTAAAAAAATATTATATTGTATTTGATCATAAACAAATATAATGTATCTCACTATTTACAAGTGTTCAGTGCTGTCTAAAACATTGTATCGTTACATCACATACAAACTGGATCCACACTGCTCATCTTGATATGTAACTAGTATGACACAATATGGAGCTTTCGATTTGTTCAACGACCTTACGCTAGAATGAAATCACTCATGCGTGACTGTCCTACCGGGCACCCTACGTTCTCTCCATACATAGATTTGGAGAAAAATTGCATCCCAGAATCCATGCGATGAGGAGAACTTTGACTTTCTCGCATGCGCAGATGACTTTTAGTGACGTCATTAAATTCCACTTCTTACCGTCGTCATGCAATCAACAGCTCCCGATTCATATTGTCTGAAACTCAGTCGGGCCGGGGAGTGAAGCGGGACCGGGCGCGTGCCGTGACTGGGCGAGGCCTGACATATTGTTTATTGTACAATTATTATTCTTAAAATGTTGGCCATTTTTTAGGCAAAGCATTCGCTTCTATTAGTCCTACTGTAGGTTACAGTATGTTTCACAAATGACAGAAGAAATGGATCAAAACATGACATTCATGAATATTTCTTAAATAATGCATGAATAATTCATAAATAATGCATGCATAATTCATTCCACCAACCAACAAGTATCCTGTAGGGCCTACTCTATTTAACAATGTAACACTTTATCTTTTTGTACAGAACATTTACCTTAGATTTATATATTAAATTTTTATCAGTTTTCTATGTGAATTTCTGTTATTAATTTACTTTCACTATAAAATATACTCTTTTCTGTGACCACCTTCCTAGCCCTGAAAGAGTACACAATAAAAATCATTTTTTTTTTTTTTAGATCATCATTTTATTTTATTAAAAAAAACCAAAAAAACATGCCTATACAGTTGACATCTCCCCTGCCCCAAAAGCGTATGTTTTGTAATCATTGTGGAAATGAAAAAATCATGAATGGTCGTCCATAAATTTAGTTCACTTTTTATCAATCTTATACGGCCAGTGGTTGGCGTGAGTTCTCTTAATTTGTTTAATATCCATATCCTGAAGACTAAGTAATGTAATGTATATAAATTTGCTATAGCACATAAACCAGGTGTCAATGCGCTATGAGTAGAACAGAATTCAAAAGTTGAAAAAAGATATGTTTTAAGACGGTTCTTGAAAATGTTGAGAGAAGGAGATACAGGGAATTCCATAGTAATGGCGCAACAACAGAAAATGCTGTCACCATAAGATATTAATCTACTAGATGGAGTGTGAAGAACAATTACTGTGCTGGTGGTAGATCTGATTAAACGACTGCACTGATTCGACCTAAGGTGAACTAAATTTTCAAATAATAAATAAGAGGAGCAATGCCATGTATAGATTTATATAAAAATAAGTATTTTGAAGGCAATACATTGCCTAACAGGTGGAAGTGGAATCATACTGTTAAGTTTGTACAGTTAAAATTGTATAATGAACATTATAGAAAATAAGAAATCTATGTTTTTTAAGACCAACATTTAATAACACAACATTCTGTAATCGAGAAATTACTGCATACCTAATTTAATATTTATAGACATCAAAGGGCAAAATCCTGTTTAAATTGTACTGTAGATGAGAGCACATTCTAATCACACATAAACAATATTTAGAAATGCATTTAAAATTAATTTCAGCCATTAAATTAAAGCTGAAAGGTCACATAAATAAACAATTTCAATTTGGCTTAGGCCTAGTAGTACACAATTATTCAATGTTCTTAACTCAATTCATGTACCAAAATGCAAGCTATCTTAAATTATACGATACTCTATTTGATTGTTGCTTTTTTCCATTACTTTTCCTAAATTATAGGATTTAGCTAGATATTATTTTACAAATTATATTTAAATATTAGGTTTGTAGTTTACTATTACCTCTTAAACAAGCTTGGTTTGTAGTGGTTATTGATGAATTGTGGGTAATTACTGTAGGCCTATTGCATATTCATGAGAGTTCCCCAGCTAAAGAAAAATTATACCGTATTGACACTTTTTTAATCAAGCATTACTGCAGTGTGGTTAGAATGATCTTAATCAAGGATTAAAATACAAATAACTGGGTTTAGAAAATTAACAAATTGCAAACAGACTTGAATGTAATGGTAAATTTATTGCTAAAAGATAACAAACAGCTAAAAACTTAATATATTGCCACGGACCGGTCACTATACCAATAACTATAAATAATTTATTATGTTACCATTCTTTGGTAACACCTATTATTTGTTGAGATCATACCCAACCCTAAGCTTTAAATTATTTACTGTGGTCTAAGCCCCTGGTATTTAACCCCCAGCCCGCAGGCCAACTCCAGCCCACCAAAGATTTTGATCTGGCACGCATAACATTGATAAAAATAATTTTTCCAGGAAAAAACCTCTACACCCTCTACTAAATCTAGCATTGTTACCAAGAGTCTGGTTTTTTCTGAGTGTAGCTCATTGTTTGGGGGTGGGGAGACTGATGGGAATAATGGATTAAGTGTAGGGGGCACTAATATGATGCAATCTCTAACCATTTGCCAATCACGGTGGAGTTGAGGTAAATGCGGGCTCTTTTCGGGGGTATCGGACTCATCATTGGGGAATTTCTAGCGCTGGCATTCGTTATTTTTTGTGGTAGGGGTAGGAGAACCTGGAGTGCAAGTTTTTTTTTCAAAGTTGTAGAGTAAAATGGAGCAGAAAAGAAAATTTAAGTCTGAGAATGCCATTTCCGACAATCAAGTACCACAATCATAAATTTCTTTGCCTCAGCCCCAACCATGGTGGGGCTGCTGAAGTGGTATTTTCACCATATCTGTAAAAGTCAATTCTGTTTCGAATCCACTAGGGAGGGACCGATATTGAAGTAGTGTAAAGTACATAATTTATGTCAGCCCGCTGCTGGTCTTAACAGACTGGAACTGTTTACCAGCTTAAAAAGGTCAAATACCCAGGGGTCTAGGCGTATTAGATTTTAAAATGAAAATTATATTTAACTGTCACTTCTAAAAAGTTCAATAAGACAGAATAGCGACAAGTCATACCCATTAAACAGGTTCAGGACTAGGCCTAAGGGTCTATCTTTATTCATTTTAATGGTTGGGGCAACGGCTGTGGCTTGGACTCTCAACCTTGAGTTTGGGGTTTGAAACCCTCTCTATACAAGTCGCTGTATCATTGGACGAGGCACTTTATCTCTCTCCACCCAGGAGTATATAAGTGGGCAATGAATAACGACGAGTCACTGTGCCCGGGAAGAGTAAGTGTTGGGGACGGACTCATTCATTAGTAGTAAACTGCTGAATACCAGTATGAGAATATCTCAAATATTTACACAGAAAATCACAAGCAAAATAGGTGCGCAAAAACATGCTGTATATAAAGAGATACCAAGGGCTAATTTTCTGCAAAAATTGCATGGAAATTAACCATTTTTGTGTGGTGGAGAGGGAGGGTGGGCATGCTGTGTACCTCTCCATGATTTCTCACACCCAATCCCAACCCCACCCTGGCCTGGCATGGCTTTGAAATCTGCGCCTCACTGTGACCAGGGAGAATACATCTCCCTGCTGTGACAACAAATTTGCAATGATATATTATTCTGAACAAGACTACTAGGCCTAGGCCTAATCCAGATTTAGATATTCGTAAATTAAATCCGAACGTAGTTAGGTCTAGGCCTAGGCCCTATCCTAGGATAGGCTAGCCTCTAATTCAATCCAACCCAAGCAAAGTGGGCTGGGCCGACAGTACCTACCAAGCCGAAAACCACACAGCCTTCAATTCAATCAATAAACAATCAACGTACCTTGCACTCGTTCAGCTGAATAGCCCTCTGACGCTCGACCGCCGAAAACTGACCGAAAATTCATTTTACTTGTACAAAGTATCGCCTATCTATCTTCATATGATAACATTTACAATCAGTATGGATAAAGTTTATACCACCAAACAGATGATGATCATGATCCTCCTCCTACGCGGACGACAAAATGATAATAAAATCATCTTTCCAGCAGTGACTGTTGATAGCTAATGGAGGGCGCTATATTCATTTATACAGCTATCAAACGTCAAAACAACTTCACATGAAATTGGAGAAGTTGTATTGATTATTGAGTGAGTGAGCAGGTACGCTTAATAATTTACATTTTTCAGGACAACATAATATTTGATTTAATGTTGCTTTTACTTGTTAAAAGACCAAAGGCATGTGAATACATTCCCATTTAGGATCGAAGCTATTTACAAAGATATGCAACAATGGGCAAAAACTGTAGGAAATACAAAAATATAACTTTAGACAGAGAGAGGGATCAAAGTAAGGTATATACTATTCGAAAGGAATTAAATAAAATTTAAAAGGTTTGTCACAATCTTACATTCCCTTGCATAATTATTCCTTCACAACATTATGCCGTTAGCCAAAGAAGGCATAGCAGCTCTATGTGTGTTGTATCAACATCTCTTTTTGCACTAGAGGTAGCTAATATCATCATAAGCATGGCAATAGGCCTACCAAATAGGAGCTACAAGAAATTGAAGCCCTTTGAATAGCATTTCCATGATAGCTGCTACATAGCTACGTAACTTCAAAATTTAAAAAAAGTTCGCTCCACTATGTATGAGCCCTCAAGTTGCATGAAGGAGAGAGACTATAGTGGTATTAGATCCGTAATTCATCAAAATTTATTTATCGTACGGGAGAGATTGCGGGTTCGATTCCCACCAGAGACCTCTTTTTTCATACAAATAATTCTTACTTTGATGAACTATGTTTGACACGATATATAACATCATGTTCCAATATATTTGTACTGTATTTATTTTCGAAATATATATTACTTATCTTTCGAAAATAAATACAGTGTTCTATAGATAAATAGATACATAAATGTGTTTGATTTCTTATTTTTATATATATACAGCAACTATGTTACTTAACAGAAGTGTCTTAACAGCTACCTATTAAGACATATAGTTTTACTGCAACCATGAACTGCGTTTGATTACTTAATATTTATATATATATAAATTCAATTCATTAATAGACCTATATATAACAATGGAACTATATGTTACAATTTGCAAATGGTGTTAGTAGAGAGTACTCTCGATGGTAAAACCAGAGTGGATAAAAAGAATAATGAAAAACAAAAGTGCATCTTTCATTTCGAGACCCTTCTAATTTCGAGATACCTCTAATTCGAGACCACTTTTTATTAGAACGAAATAACAATCACGAATAGGTTTTGTATAAATATTTAAAAGGGAAAAAACGCTAAAAATTTCGTTTCGATTCATGGTGTGATTTTCAAGTTCCAATCGTCAATCTCAACACAAAGCTAAATCCTCTAAGGGAAACCGAACCCAGAAACCACTCCTAATTTTCAAGTCGGTCCCAAAAGTGGTCTCGAAATGGAAGGGCGAACTTGTGTTAGCTTGCTATGACATTTTCGGAATACAGTACCAACCCACACAATAGCCCAACTCTCTTAGATTCCCTTTTACTGCATCATCGCATTATAATGCTTAAAAAATCATAGCGCATTATTTAAAGAAGTAGGCAAGCTCGACAATTTTAGTAAAATGAAAACAAACACCAGTATTTGTTATATCACTGTCCATGAATTGAAAATCAGTTCAACTGATTGAACCACGCACAACTGAGAACCATCTGTATACCTGACCAAACGGATCTCCACAAATTAAAGACCTTAGCGTCCTAATATTCTACATACCATTACTTCTATCAATTATCTATTACTGTGATTATAAAGTTTCGAATGGTGGAAGCCTACTTACAGACGTTGCAATAATGTTGCACAGATTGGAACATATTTTCGTCGGCGGACATTACGCTGTTTGCCGATTTTACCTTCAATATCAACAGGTGTTTTGGGAGAAAAGAGGAGTTGCCTTTGTTATGTTAATAACTATTCAAACAATGCTTTGATGCGCTTAATTTAATATGACCATATTGGTGATTAATATACAGCCACAATCGTAATGTGATGTCAGAATGTTTTTTATTACTATAACTCATATATTCATGTAATTATTTATTCAAGTTAACTGTCCTTGATTCGTTCATTACATAAATCATCAGTTAATTAATTCAGACTTAAGTATAGGAATTCTCTTCTTTTTTTTTCTCTTCAGTGGCAACCATTATCATTAGCATCATCCTTTTCTGTATTGTCATCATCATCATCATCATCATCATCATCATCATCATCGCCATCATTATCAAAGTGACAATCATCATTACCATAATCTTATTAGACATTACAAATCCTTGTTTTAATTCTATTTTTTTCCCGAAACCAGCAGTAACAGTTAGCCCCTACTCAAAGGTAGTACAAAAACATAAGCATAATATACTTGAGCGTCTTCGACGGAATGGCACATTGCAGTACATAGGGCCTCGGTAATTCCATCATCATCCCCTCTTCTTCCTCTTCTTCTTCCACCCTCTTCCTCATCTATCAACATCATCATTATTAATACTATCATTATTATTACCATCATCATCATTATCATTCGTTATTATTATCATTAATATTTATTCGAATTCCGAAAATCTACATTATTATACTGTATTCATCGTCATTACAATCATTATTATTACCATCATCATCATTATCATTCGTTATTAGAAAATCTACATTACTACTGTATTCATCGTCATTACTATCATTATTATTACCATCATCATCATTATCATTCGTTATTATTACCATTAATATTCATTCGAATTCCGAAAATCTACATTAGTTACTATACTGTATTCATCGTCATCAATATTGAGTTTTTGCAAGCTTACGAATCGAACGAATACAGTTACGCCATCACATTTTTAGATAGCCGTTCCCCTGCAGGACCGTAGCATATCTGTCACAACGTTGGCGATTTATGCATGAATCAAGGATCGTATTCAGCTCTTATAGCATATTGTCAAGAATGTTTTAGGCACGAATGTCGACAATGATAATGACGTATTCGTATTCGTTATCGTTTTCGTAAGGCTGCTAAATCTTCCTATTGTCGTAATCGTTACACCATCATCATCATTGTAATATATATATATAT
>NW_022755927.1:85214-88194 GCF_011630105.1 Anneissia japonica
GCCAAATATCGTATCGATGAAAACAGGTGCTTGTCTTCCAATCGTAGGGTCCTGGGTTCATCCTGCACCCATCATTATCATCATTATTTAGTGGGTCCGTTTAATTCAGCATTGATGTTAGGGTATGGTCACCCTCGTTGAATGAAGTTGATTAAGATAAATTTTAAAATATATATCGTTGGGTATTATTATGCTTCCGCCTACTATACAGGGATGGCATTATGACGTGTCCTTTAAACCAATCACTAATCAACAACTCATCAACTGACAATTAAAGCACGGGGAAACCAGTAAGCGATGTCACAGGTTGTCTGTGTATAATGCGGTAATCCTTATTTTCTAATTAATACTAATTATAGGCCTAGACTGTACTTTTGACAACGTGGACTATGACATTCGTCTGGGTGGGTTAAATCATTTATCAGTAGGAGAATAGTTAATTATACAAAATGCAATATGTACTTTAATTACAGATGTGCTACATGATACCAATCAAAACGATTAACATATATTCTTTTAATTTTGTCTGTTAATAGTTTTGATTGATAAATCTTTATTTTAAAATAATTTGCTAAACAATAATTACCTGAAAATTACCTTCAGAATGGATGGATCAATCTTGCACGGTTCAGTGCACAATATTATTATAATCCGTGCTTACGATTCTCTTGGTGGAGGATGAGAATGGTCCATCTGTATTCTATACAGTGCACGTAAATATAATACTATTGTTGCGGTCGACATGGCTTAATCACCAATTGATGGATTTTACACTAAATTACACCTTGTAATTGTAGCAAACAACTTTAGTTTTGCTGCTAGTGTGCGAACGAAGGGAACCTGTCTCTTTCAGGACACAGGTGATAGCATGCCGCTCCTGCTGTAGGCCTCGTTTTAGGCCAAATTCATCAGGTGAGTTACATGTTCATATGATGATGTAATTTTATCATAAATTTATAATATTTATAGCATCCTTTGCTGAGGTTTATTCTTTCATGCCACCTGGTTGTTTAGCAGTTGGTCGTGATTATAATATTGATTTAAAAAAAAAACGAGTTCGGCGTTTCTCTTTCAATTTAGGCCTACCAGGGAGTTGTTATAGTCACTATAACAACAACTCCCTGGGCCTACCTGTGTACACTTCTGTTGACACGGTGTACGCCTAGTGTGACGACTAAGACTCCAAATATACTACATACAGTACTTTACCTGATTATATCAATGTGTTTATGACTGCAGTGCTCCACATGGCTGTACAATTTCGTGCATGAATCCGATTGTGGGTGAAGTTTGTAGTGCCCTTTCTGGGTGTGGATATGTGCTGTCTCTTATACACATCTAGATGTGTATAAGAGACAGGTGCTGTCTCGTAAGAATTTCGTAGGACGCGTTAAGAATGACAAAATGGAGGAGGGGAGATGGGTGGGGGCTGGGCAAAGTAAGACAAATTGAGGTCTTGGGGGAAGCCAGTTGGCTCGGGTTTATTTTTTTGCCAACAGTGTGGTATATTTATTTATTATAGCAAATAACAAGTTTTATATTCTGTACATTTATGACTGTCTTAAAAGTGTTTCCCTTTTTTGATTTGGGGGCTGCATATGCACTCATCACACTCACTCCATTATTTCCCCCATAACTGTACCCCTCACAGGGTTGTAGCTAATGAAAACTAAGGGTGGGAATAGATATTCTGACTGGGTGCCTGATAACATTGGTAAACCCTAGATAGTAAGTGGGTTAATAAGGGTGGGTGGAAGGCCATGAAATTAGCTTTAGACTGGGTGGAAAACTTCAGGGCCGGGTGGCCCCACCTACTATAATTACATCCCTGTCCTCAATCAAAATTCTGCTTTTTAGCTTTGTGAAGGTGGCCTATGCTAAGGCACATACAGATATTAACAGGGAAAAATAGCCCCTTCACCAACAATCAACAACAATATAGCCAGGGAGGAGTTGCTTAAATTTTAGGTAAAATTTACATGAATTAAATTTTGTTTGAAAAAATATTAATATTTCTGTTCTTTGAATAACCTCATTGGATCATGGTAATGAATATAAGAAATTTTTAAAGAGAAATAAATTAGCGTTACTGAATCATTTTGATAGCATACTAATAAGAATTGGAGAAAAGATTTACAAGTCTCCAACCTCATACCACAGGCCATTCATTAAAACACAATTCACATTTCTTTGATTCTCGTAATATTCAGGGGTGGATCCAGAGGTGTTTTGAAAGGGGACCGAAAGTGATTGAGGAAACAGCAACTTAGGGGGTCTGGGGGAATTCCCCTGCTAAAAAATTTGTTTTTTCTAGCTGCCTAAAAATAACCTCTGAAGCATTTTGGGTGTTTTTTTTTTTCTTTTTCTTTCTTTCTTTTGTTTTTTTTTATAGGGTTTTTCCATATTTTAATACATACAGACAAAACATGTCTTGATTACATACAATCTTCTCCAAATGCTTTGTCCAGATTCTCAAATTTTATATTACAAATACATGTGACATACCTAAATATGGTCATGATGACATCACATCACGACCACATATGGACAGACCCCGCTCCCTGTTATCACACTGTCTGCTTCCTGCCCATCATAACCTATTTATCATTGAAGATTAAGTTTTCCTTTGTTCGTATAAGGCACGCATATAATAGTGCTGTCCGATAAGCAGTTCTCCATGGTAATGAATGTATAATGTTTCCACTTTCATCTGCCTTTGTGGTAATCTAATTCAAGATGGCTGTCAAGTTGACTGCAGCTTATGCTCTTGTGTAGCATGGAGCAGGCTACAGTAAACCTGGGTAATTTTTATTTTTGTATGAAATACATTATACACAAATATACATATGCATATATACATATACATATATACATATACGATCTTGAGCACCTAATTTTGGTGATGATGTTTGCGCTAGATGTGTATAAGAGACAGATTCTATACAGTGCACGTAAATATAATCCTATTGTTGCGGTCGAC
>NW_022755927.1:88252-88494 GCF_011630105.1 Anneissia japonica
CGACAGATCCTACTGTCATCATCAGTGTACAGAGATTCCATATAGGCAATCTTATCTAAACGAAGTGAAGTTTGTAATACGTCAATCTATACGTAATTCAACCGTATCAAGTCGTGAACACCAAGATCATGAATAAAAACAATGTGTAATTAATGGTAGACGGAATGAAGTAAAATCAGAATGACAAAGTTAAATTAACATGGTAAAGTTGTTTGTTGAGTGAGGGCTGCTCCCATTGAATA
>NW_022755927.1:88543-111387 GCF_011630105.1 Anneissia japonica
AGTCCTCACTACAAGTTTGCATGCATTTGCGTGAATTCTTAAGGTGTTTTAATATGTGAGAGTTCCTATCCATTGCCAAGTGCTCGCGCACGCGTGTTGAGAAGTGTCGGCTAGTTTCTCCGACATAGGTGGCATTACAGTCAGCACACACAAATTTATATACAACACGAGAGCGGAGACCGGCAGGGACAGGATCCTTCACTGAAAACAAATTTTTGATTTTGAATGAAGAAAAAACCAACTTAAATTCAAAATCATTACATAATTGCTTAGAAAGGAAACAAATTTTATGAGAGGCAATCTTAGAAAAGGGGCCGATATATGGAATTTTGAAATAAAGGGTGGTGGTGGGTGTGGTATCTCCAATGGCCTCAGGTGGTTTTGAACGTTTATTGGGGGAGCATACAGAATCAAGATATTTCGAAGAAATTATTTTATTGATAATGTGTAGCGGAAAGCTATTTTTCCTTAGGATGGATATTAAGGCTTTGAAAACCCATCCAGCTACAATTAATTTTGAATGTCCTGTCAACTAGCGTCCGAAGCCGTCCGAGTTTGTAATTGAATGAACAAAAACTAAAATAATTAGTGAGGCTAGGCCTTATTAAATTGTTCAGGCATTGCCTGAAGTGATCGTTCTCAAAAGTATCGTCATATTTTTGAATTTTATTAGTGGTTTATTGTGTCATCGATCATTTGGTAACAATATATATATATATAAACTCGCTGGCCGTGGCAGTGGTCACCAGGACACAAACTCTCACCCTGCTAGTAAGAATCCAGAAGCAATGCTCAAAATGAATATTGTACGCTTCGTGTTTCATTTACATTTGATGAGAATAATTTTCATTATGATGGCGCCCTCTATTCCTTGGCATATGGACAACTAGGAAGAAGGCTTAGACTCTACAGGTTGAACTCCTGATATTACACATGTAGTAGGCCTACTATTAGAATGAGTTTGTATTAATTATACACCTGCCAACTCTCACGCATAATGCGCAAGTCTCATGCATGAGCATCCATCTTTTGCGTCTAACGCCTACGTTGCATTATCTCTCGTATTTACGCTGCATCATAAAAATGTTTATAAAAGATAACATTTAAAGGTGTTTATTCTCAAATTCATAAAAATGAAGTGAATTTGTCATTAAAATGTGAATATACAGTACAGGCCGTATAATTTCTTTTAATGGAGCTATACCGACCGTGACGACTGTAAACCAACAACAGTTCCACAGCTACAATTAAAAAATAAATAACTTAGAGGGTGCTCTGTTTCATGATTATTACATAGTGGGCGCGCACTATATGCAAATTTCGTTTTGTTTTGTCTCACGCATCAGACACCAACAAAGTTGGCAGGTATCTGCTCCATGATTTTGCAACAATTAGGCATACCATGAATTTTGGTCTAGGACGTATGTTATTATTGGCTTGAGTTGTAGAATATTATATCAATTAATCAACCAATAATCAATCATTTCACATACTTGTAACTTGTTACTTGTATAGCGTCTTTCTTTTCAGTTAGGAAGCGCTGAAGTTCTTTTCCCTGGTCATTGGGTCCATATACTATATGCCAGGTTGACCTTTTTTGGCACAGAATACCTAATACCAAGAAATCATCTCCTACAGTTACTTAGTCTAGAGTGTACTGTAGTGAATAATAAAACAATTACCGTAGTAGCTTTATCTTCCCACTTAACAATCACAACACGGCTGGTTCGCCATCTGCTATGAAATTACCACAACTCCTGATGTTCATGGACAATCAAGCTGGTTTCTGTATTATGTTTAATAGTATTCTGAATAAACCTTGCTTAATTAAGAGGTCGGTACTGTATTGGTATAGGATATACTTTGAATAGTAATGTACAGTAATATTGATATAATATTTTAATAAAAATATTATTAGTGCCAATTCTAAACTAATGGTTGAAGGCGTGATTTCAGGGGCAGATCCAGCGATGTCTGAAAGGGGGGAAGGGGGTGGCCAACAGTGGGGCCGACTTAGATAGGCCTAACACTACCCTAGGGGGTCTGGGGGCATGGCCCTGCGAACTTTTTGCGTTCCAGACGCCCAAAAATAACGTCTGAGGGGTTTTGGGCGATCAACTTTTTCTTTTTCTTTCTTAATTTCTTTTTCTTTTCTTTTTTTGTGGGGGCCCGGACTGCCCCCCCCAAATCCACCCCTTTTTTTTCTATGCTTCCTAGTGTAGTCGTGTCAGCTGTATGACTGAATATTAATTTTGTATACTTGGTATATATTATTAAAGATAAGCCTATCTATTACAGTGAAGCAAATTAGGCCAAATAAAATGAGTTGCTGGTTCCACATCCCCACCCTCATCAAATTTTGGACTTGCAATTGCAGAGCAAAAGAAGAACTGGAAACATGAATAACAAAATTCATACAAAGATTATTTTTACGTCCTTTTTTAAACAATTCTAAATATTTTCCAGTCTGTTCACCATAGGATACAGTACTAAAGAGCAATAGTAAATACCCTCACTAAAAATATTTGCCTTAAATACAAGTATTTTGAATGTTATCATACCTGTCTCTTATACACATCTAGATGTGTATAAGAGACAGTTTCCATTGTTTACATGCTTATAACAAAAACCGCATCTACAGTAAACGTCTTCATAGCAACTTCTATAGTGTATTGATTTATTTATTTATTTACCACATATTGTCACTCTTTTCATAATTTATGTTCAAATGCGCTTTACATTTAAAGTACAAAATACATAAGTAAACCTCACAAGAACAAACATATTGTAAGGAATTTAATAACATAGCCTACTTATCTACACAATTATCATGTTCTAATACGGTAAATCTAACTGTTTCCTGGTAAATGATCGAATCAAAAATGCAACCAGTTATTCATAATAATAATTATTACGGTAGTATTATAATAAATTCAACTATTACAGTGAAGCAAATTAGGCCAAATAAAATGAATTGCTGGTTCCACATCCCCACCCTCATCAAATTTTGGACTTGCAATTGCAGAGCAAAAGAAGAACTGGAAACATGAATAACAAAATTCATACAAAGATTATTTTTACTTCCTTTTTTAAACAATTCTAAATATTTTCCAGTCTGTTCACCATAGGATACTGTACTAAAGAGCAATAGTAAATACCCTCACTAAAAATATTGGCCTTAAATACAAGTATTTTGAATGTTATCATACTGTACAATATCTTACATTCACATGATATAATATTGTTCTCTAATAATTTTTTTTTAAGATTTGGAAATGATTATACAGACAAATTTACTATATAATTGTTTTTCTTTCTGTTTAAAGGTAGCAACTTGAAGAATCAAAATGGTACGAGGAGAACAGGTTAACCTGAAGAAAGTCATTCTGTTCACTACATTCTTCTTCACGATATACTATTCGGGAAAAGGATGTCTCCTGCCGTATCTAACACTGTATTTCCGACAGCTTGGACTATCTGCAACGCAGACAGGAATGCTGTTTGGTGGGAAAGCCCTAGTCGGATTCTGGACAGGGCCGGCATGGGCTAGATGCGCCAGACGTTACAAAAAGAGACGTATAATTCTTATGATATCACTGTTTATGGCCATAGCAGGAAACCTTGGTTTGACATTAATACCGCCTGTAGATAAAGCTCTGTCATTGGTCTATTGCCCAAATGATAATCATACTGATGGTGTACACAAGGGCGGAGGTAACGGCCATACAAATATTACGCATACGTCAACTAATCCGAGTTTAGTACAGTCAACACCATCACCTGAAAAGGTCACTGAACCAAATGTTAGATTAACGTCTCCAACATTTGGAAGTTTTTCAAATGAAGCAACAGCCACTAGTGAACATTCTGTCTTTGCTAATGCTCTGCAAAAGAGTTATGATAGATACAAGAAAAAACAGAATGCGAAAGGAAAAGAGGTCAGTATGGAAAAATTCCTTGACTGGCTTAAATCACATGATGCTGATCTTTATAGCGCTGTTTTGGCGCATACTTTACCGCCAGATTTTGGTGACAGACAGAAGAGGGAAGACAGTGCCAGTGATGATGCTGACACCTCCATCAACTCTGGCACCACCAGATGGTCTCTAAAGGGACTTCAGAACCAAATGTTCACTTTGAAAGACCAGTTCATGGACCTAGAGTATCGCACATTTATATTTGCACTAAGTGTTATTCTCATTGGTGAATTATTTGCTTCACCGGGGCAAGAAATATGCGAGGACGCTCTTTATGAGACATTGGATTCCGTAGATGAAGTGGAGAAGTACGGTTCTCATCGAAGTTACGGATTATTCGGTTATGGATTTTTCGCATTCATCACTTCAATCATAGTTGACAATGCAAGTTGTATTATATTTCCAGATACAAGTCGTCTTATGATTTATTTTTATTCATTTGCGATTTTCTTTGGATTGGCATTTCTCTTGGCTTTTTGCTATCCGATTTACACAGATTCTAAAGTAAGAAACCGCAGTAAGTATGTAAAGGGCCTGAAAGCAATTTTGTCGAGTCGATCTAATGCAATGTTCGTAATCACTATGATTTTCGCTGGTGCCTTCCAAGCAAACATCACAAACTTTCTGTTCTGGTTGCTGCAGGACCTTGGGGGCAGTGAGTTGCTGTTTGGTTCTGTCGTATTTATTAGTACAATATGCGAAATACCATTGTTGTATCTCGGCATATTCCTTGCCAAGAAGATCTCAAACATTGGAACAGTTGCACTTGCAATGTTTTTCTTATCTGTTCGTTGTTTGCTGTACTCGTTTCTTCAGCACCCGTGGGCTGTTCTGCCAATTGAACTTTCGCATGCTTTCAGCTACGGAGCATTGATGGGTGCTGTGTCATCCTTAGCCGAGCAAATAGCGCCACCTGGAGAGGAACGTTCTGTTGAGCACATATTCATGTCACTATACTGGGGATTTGGTTACGGCTGTGGTTGCATGATTGGTGGGTACCTGTATGATAAAGTAGGACTTGTGATTTTGTTTCAAGGGTCAGCTGTGTTGGCATTTATCTGGGCAACTATTGTCATAGCAACCGCTAAGCTGGTCCCGCAAAAGAAGAAAACATTACACTATGCAAGTTTGTTGCAGGGTGGAGATGAAGACGATATAAGTGACGATTCAGATGAAATGTTTAGTGATGATTGGTTAGTAAATGCATTGAATGAAAAGTAAGATAACCAAGTGTAAGCCTTGTGTGGATTTGAATTTAAGAACTGAAGTCTGCTTAAAGTATTTATCTGGCCAATCATGAGCTTTTATTTACATTCGCAGAGTTTTTAATAGCCAGGACTAATTTTCTGTTTATTTTGTAGAAAATATAAATAAAAAGGATAGTGATGTAAGACTTCAATCAAATTATGAACAAACACTGAAAACATAACCGAAAAAATATGTTTTCTCTTCAGATGATGATGTCATTTTACATTTATATATGACCATGATTATGTCATAATTATACCCATATATGGGCAAATCACATGTGTTTGTCACATTATATTTTGGAGTGTGGTTACAGCCTTGTAAAAATGTATATACAGTATAAGGCTGTAACCACCTACACTATACCACATTCTGTTTCCAACCAAGATATTCGAAGAACAACTAAACGTATACATTTTGTAGATTACCGTTGCTGTTGTGTATCTTTTCTCTACTTCCAAAGTAGAATCAAGGCAGTGTAGATAATAGGTTTATAATTTGAGTTATGTGTTTTTAAATAATTTACAATTGTATTTTTCAACAGAAATTATTCTTAATCAGTGGAAACCATTTGTAGTATAAGTTTTTCAGGTTATATTATCTTTTTTTAAATGAGTTACATACTTCATGACACATGTAAACTTGACCAAAGTGCTTCTCAATAATGTGCATTCCAGATAATTAATTTACAAATGATTAAAATTGTTCACGGTGCAATTATTTTAATACCTACAGGTACACGTAGACTTTAGGAAGAAACCTTGAATAGAAGCCCAGACTGCTTCTTTTGTCTTGCGAACTTTGGATGGGCTTCTTTACGAGATGGGCTTTAAGCCAATTGTGCAAAGTACTGTAAAGAGGAGGGGGAGGGGGGCCTTCTTTTGAAAATGAATGCTGTAAATTTTAGGAATGACAGCTATAAAACAATAAATAAGGCCACTGTAATATCAGTCTGATTCATGTGTATGTGTATGAACCAGCATTGAATCACTTAAACTACCGCGTAAACGTTTTAATTTATTTAAATTAATTTTATTTATTTATGAAATTCATGTACGGTGTATGTACTGTTCTTGAAAAGAATGAATGTGTCTTTGAGATGGGTTCTTTTCAAGGCTACTTTTGCAAACTATAGAGGGGGCTTCAATTCAAGATGGGCTTCTTCTCTAGATTAAGCCCATTGGGCTTCTATTAGAGGTTTCAAAATAGTTTGTGGTGAGATTCGCATGTTATAGCTTCTTTATAATTATGGTCATATGATGAACTATTTTGCAACACATTAATTTGCAAAATAGATGATTGTTTTTAAAGAAAATTAAAATTGTTTTCCAATTAATAATTTGTACTTTTTTACACATGTAATTGCAATAATTAAAGTAGGAATCCGCTTGCTAAAAACACAAGTTTACTGTAAAAAACAATTCCAACATTGCATCATATTTTTGTATTTAATACAGTAAATTAGTACCTGTATGTCTTCAGCTGAGCAAAGTGATGTTTACGTGGAAATTTTCAATTTTACTCTGTAGAAATTATTATAGAGTTAAACTTGTCTAAGTCGTTCTTATTTTATGTAGAATTTTATCTAAGTCGTCGGTATTATTTTACATCTATAAAGTGGAACAATATTGCAATGGCATTTTGCATTCGACCTAGGCAAGTTCAACTGTATATCTGTATTATATACTGTAAATTACTCTAAAAATATTAAAATAATTCTAAATAATGTAAAATATTCATATTAATAGTCTTTGCAAACGATGTTACATTCACAACACCTGGTGAACTGGTGCCAGATACATATGAATAATGTATTTGATTGCTGAATTCATTCTCATACAACTGTTCATTCATAAACATAAACAATGGCGGTATTCAACTGGTAATTCCGTGTTAAACCATAAAAAAATGCAAAATAAATCACATACTGTACGATGATATGCCACAATTGGATCTAACATGGCCTATTCCAAGTTGATATCATCAGAACACAAATTGTGATTTTGGATTTAGCTTCATTTATTTTATGAGATATGTAAATTAATAACATTTTTTTCCTCACTGGCAAATTGGCTATATTTGTTTTTGTGGTCATACGGGAAAAAACCTTCCAAATTCATTTACTCTTGTTTTCTCATTCTCGACAGAGTCTACTTAATCAACAAGCCAAAAAAGTGTTAAGTAAAAAATGTACCAGAAAAATACAGCCGTTGTGGTTTATGTTCATTGCATAAGTAAATGTGGGATACAATGACTGTGATTGAATAATTGACTTATATTTTATGTTTTCTCTTGGCAAATTTGGTATAATTTTAATTACAGAATTTTGATTTATATTAAAAGCTTTTTACTCAAATTTGTTAAATTGATCACTGTTGTCTATTATACTGCCTACAAGTACTAGCATGGTACGCAGGGTTGTCGCCATGATTTGTCCAAAGGAGGTTGCAATATCCGTGATAGCAGGGGCGTCTCCAGAAGTTTGCTGACAGGGGGTACGACGTGTCCAGGCGTCTGAAGCAAGGCGCCGAATAAAGCTTTGGTCTGGGTCTCGGAATAAAGGTCCCTTGGTAGGGTTCAAGGGGAGTCTTTCTTACTATGGCCAAAAATGGGCTTTTAGACCACAATATATTAGGGATTGGCCGGACAACTTTGTCATGACTACAGGGATCCAGGCCTGTCTGACATACGGACAGGCGTCCCCACCCCAACCACCACCACTGCGAGTGGACATGGTCGGACGTCGCTCCCTGTTTTCATGTAGTTGGGCTAGGCCAACATCACGGCCTGACATCAAATCAAAGAGCGCACTCAACATGTCTTGTAACAAATATAATTTAATATAACTCTTTTGTCCCTGATGTTATATAAATATATTTATACCATCATCATCTTCAGTGTTATCATTAATATTATCATTTTAAAGACAGGCCATAATAAGGCTGTTCACCAAATAGTGATAAAGATATTTTTAAAAAAAGCTGTGGGTGCACTAAAGCTGTGTTTTAATATACAGTACCAATCATTTCTAAACTATAATTTAGCCAAAAAAATGGTTTGTGATACCCAGGCCGAGCCATCTCAAATCAATGGTCGGTTTAGTTTTTCTCCAAGGAGGAGCCTAAAACACTTGTATCAGTTGTTGAAAAAAGGCAATTTGTGCAATTTTAATTAAATAATTTTATAACTTAAACGGGGTTTTTAGACAAGAGGTTATACTGGCCAAAATTCACGAAGCAAGTAACCATTGGATATGAACCTGTATATTTTAGAAACAAATATCCTGACTGATTGTCCACAATTTTTAAATGTTACAGGGCTCAGGCATCACAACCAATTTTTACCCCTTATCACCATAAATGTATAATTCTAACAATTCTTATGGATTAACATAATACAGATCTTTGTCCAATGAAGACAAAAGATAAAAATCCTAATACAGATTAATAAAAAAATACACATTTTATATTAATCACTTTTAATACAATACATTTATATGTCGCTATTAAACTAAAGCTATGTTGATTACTACAGTATTTGATATTTATGATAAATATAATTTAACGAAAATCACAATTGATAAATTAATGTTACCTAGAACAAATGTCACATTTTTCTTGTAATTGTTTTGTCCTGTGGCCTTAAGAAGCTGCATAAAATCATACATATTCATAAAAGTTCAGCTGATATGGATGATGTAATCAAATTAACACTAACATCTAACACTATAATACATTTGCTGCTTTTGATCATTAACATTTTATGGTACATTTTGTTCTAAAAAGATTTTTTGAGCATGACTAGTAAAATCTATGACATTCAAAAATGAAAATCGTCATCAATATTCTTGAATGTTGTTTGGTTTTCTCAAGTGGTGTATAGAGTATTGGAATGGAGGGGGAGGGTCAGCACAGCACATACTGTTCACACTGGGTTTTCTCCAGTCATTTGATCCTTGTTTCGTTCAAGAGGACTAATAATAAACTACTTAGATTAGAGACTTTCTGTTGAATGACATCTTTTATAGCCTTGATTTTGGCAAATCCTTAAAAATCAATTAAAATTTATGCAAAACAGGACGGATGAAAGAGTGAACATATGTCCCATGTTCACACTATTGTCAGTGCGCACCAGAATTTATACAGTACATTCACAGAAGCTTAAATCATATCAGAATCCTGACTATTCTTGAAGGTAATGTCTAAAATTAGACAAAAATTCCATTTAAAGAAATGTGCATACTATCAAATTTGATAGTATAATACATACTCCAAGTATCGAAATGCACGCCATCGTGTCAGGATTTAATATTTCAACATTAATTATGTCATCATCAGGAATGATCTATCAAATTTTATGCAACAAATAAATATGATATGCCCATATTTGGATGTGATATGTCCATATTTAGGTATAATATGATGATCATCATGCCCATATATAGGCATCATCACATTTATTTGTCACATAGAATTTGATAGTGTGAACCGAGCTATATTCTATGGATACACAGCCTTTTGAGAAATAAATAATCGCTATAAAATTAGAGGACATTTTTAATTTGTCACCAAATGTCCATATTCCAAAATTCTATTGTACCCAAAAAAAAAAGTGTCAAATAGGAGTTCGTGGACCACTTCAACATTATGGTTAAAAGCTTTTGGCCTGCAATTTTGAATATCATATTTGTAAGTCTATGTAGTTAAACCCTAAACAATCAGCCCTGTAACGTTAGCAAACAGAATGCAGCCATTCAGTTACTTATTACAAAGATCACAATCATATCAACTCCAATCTATCCCATTCAATCCCATTTACAAATACTCTTCCTCTTTGATTAGATATAGTATCTCCTCTCTATACAAGTTTAAAGTATACTAGTAACAAATTAATGCAAATGTAGGCCAATTTTAGTTAAAGCCAAAAGAATAAAAGCCACAGTTCAAATTTTTCATGGGAATGAATGAGATGGAAGTTTAGACAGCAGCATAATTGCATTTACATCTTCAAAAGTATGCAAGTGGGGTCACTGTAAAACCACTTTAAGCCTAAAGTTTTCCAAGCTTAAAGTTGTGGCCACACTATCAGGTTTAGCCTGGTTTCCATACAATGGCTACATGCTATCGAAGACAGCAGGACAGCGATAGCTGTAAACACGTACTGTAGCGATAGTGTAACGATTTTAATGAAACCACGCTTTCACATGTACATGTCATATTTACCCATTTGGACGTGATATGACATCATCATGATGCCCATATATTTGTGATAGTACGGATAGATCCTACTAACCAGTTTCATCCACCTAACAGCTTCAGTAGTACTGTGTTCATGTTTCTTACGTTAATCAAATTTCTAAGTACTTACTTTAACTACTTATTTCAGTTATTTCATTTTGTCTCAATATATTCATTCAATTACAATTTTATTAAAACAACCAGAAAAAAAATATGAGACAGGGACATACCAAAAGTTAACTAATCCTATAAAAAGAAATATTTTTACTTTAAGGTTAATGCATACAATAAATGTAGACATAATAGAATGGCGGATTCATGGTGGGCTGAGCCGGCCCGTCCTTTTCCCAAATTTTTCAAAATTATAAAAAATTTGAGAAAAATGGAAAGTGTTTTGAGGTCAAATTGAGGATCAAATTGAGGTATGTTGGCTTACAGAACAGTAACAAAAATTACAAATAAATAAATAATTCTCACCAGAATAAACAATTAAACACCTAAGTTTTTGTTCTAAGACTCAACTGAACTATGTGTGCTGTCCACTATAATCATTGGCTATAAAACACCTTGTTTTTTTAAATCATCTATAAATAGTAGGCCTAATATTAAAACTAAGCAGTGCACAAGGGTCTTTGGAAGTGCACTGGAATGATAAAAAATAAGTTAAAAGTAATTAAAATATTTACTCTGGCCCTCCGGAGATTCTTGTCACTTCATATTTTACAAAAAAATCTACCCTTTTTCTAAATAGAACAGTCCAGTACAATATTCAACCAATTAAAAGCTTGTATTAAATTGGTTGTAACGTCGTATCCTAGGCACCGTGCAATTGGTAAAAAAAAACGGGTGGAAAGAAAATGCACAGTGGAACTAAATGGGGTAAAATGAAGACAAAAGTGACTAAATGGGGTAAATAACCAATGTCAAGCGATACGAAATCCACCAATCAAATGACAGGTATCTAATTTAGGCATGTGTTATAAAGCATAATACCCTTATTGCCACGACCTCTGTGTTTTATTATGATCCAGTCATTGAATCAAACACCTATGGAGTATACATTATCATCTACGATTAAACACCAACGCTATGTTCAGACACAGCGAGTCTCATATCATATTAATCAAGTGGTGTGAACTTGTGCATGGCGTAGCAAACAGCAAACATATACGCTAGCGTTTGTTAACCGCCTAGTCTGAACATCACGTTAGTTACGCCACGGATTAACGTAAATTCGGCGTTAGATACGCCTGCCGTATCTCTCAGGTCAGAACGTAACCCAAAATAAATTGGTACTATGCCTAAGACAAGGTGAATGGATTTGGAATGAATTTTAGGCAGAGCTGAACTGGTTTAAAAACCTACCAAATAAATATTAAAAGAATATTTTTAATGGTTATTATTATTATTATTGCAGTATTAATTGTATTTTATTTTAACTATCTGTTGTAATTCTACAAGACAAACTAGATAAATACTTAAGCTTGCTTTATATATTAGTAAAACAGACATAAAATGGGAATTATTAAGAAAATATATAAAAAACGTTATATTATTATAGACATTAGATTTCTTTTCAATAGCTTGGTCCAAATTATCAAATTTTCTTTGACAACAAAACTGTTGTATGCCCATATATAGTCATGATGTGCCTATATATGGTAATGATGTGCATATATATGGTCATGATATGTCATCACAACCACAAAAAACTGTTGTATGCATATATTTTGTCATGATGTACCTAGATACGGTCATTATTTGCCTACACATGGTCATGATATGATGTCATCATGTCTTTATTGAGGCATGTGCCATTTTCCTGTCAAGTGAAATTTGATAATCTGGATAGGGCTTAACTTTGTCTGAATTTTCCAGGGATCACACAATAGCACAATAGGTTATCTATGAACCATCAGACAAACACTGAACAATTACTCAGCACTCTTTTCAATATATGGTATAGAGTACTGTAGTCCTGGTAAGCAGAAGATTATGGAAAAGTAACCAAGCGAAACAAATAAGATTATTTTTAATCTCTAGCAAAGGCATTCCGAAATATAATTCCTGAAATTCAAGCAAGATCTGACCACCCCTCTTATAAAATTTCACAAAAGATCTCCAACTGTATTTTGTGTGTGATGCTTACACCAAGTGCTCTCTCAAAAATTCTGTACCCATAAAAGTGGTTTTCCAATCAGCAAACTTATTTTCGCATCACAAAAGGTTTTGCCACCAACAAAACTGTGTGAGCGCTATGTTATTTTCTACATGTGAGCCAATAGGTTTGAGATAAGCACATTTTCACAAACATAGCTAACGTGTTGGTATAAATTCACCAATTTGGTTCTGCGCTCATGGGCGTGAGATCAGAATGGCTGCGCCTTATTTTGCTTCGCAAAAACTGGAAATTGTTCAAACTCCAACATTAACCCAAAGCTATTAAAATTGTGCATGTGTACGGTAAAATGCTTTCGCATTGCACAAATAAATTCGCTTAGTTCAAAATTGGCTTATGAAATGGTAATTATGTATTTTAAATCGGTATTGGTCTAATAAATCTATGAAAACAATTATAATAGTGACAATAATATTCATAAGAATAATGATTATTAACAATAAGTATGAATATTTAATAACAACAATAATAAACAATTTTAATAAGTAGGTAAAATCTGTAACAATTTTGCATTCTGTATTAATTTATGCATTAAATGTAATTCATAAAATTTATATATTTACATTTATATTTCAATGTCCTTGCATTTATGTGCTTTAAGGAATTGCTTGGATTTTATCTTATATGTTTTGTTTTACCTGGATCAACAAAAAAACAAACAGACGCAACAAGCCTATACCAACACTGATCTACTGTATGGTGCTGGCCAACATGAATGAATCCAGAACCTAGGCCAGTCCAAGAAGGAAGGCCTAGGCCTATGCTCCGACAGTGGCTAAGATGATTGACTTATAAAGCAATCATGTTCCAGTAGACATTTTGAATTTAATACACACTAAATCCTATGTTAGTAGCCAGTTTCCATATTACAAAAGTTACAAAAGTATTAAAGCATTCACCCACAATTTAAAACAGCTTTGTTAACTACAGGCTCATGGTCTGTACTTATGTTGTGCATTCTGCGTTCACACTGAACTTTATCCTGATGTTGCCGGAGCCACTATGCTTTTGTTTGTCTTGAGAGGAGTGTTTCCGATTGGTTGCTCTTGTGCTGGATTTATTTCAGTGACAGTTTGAGGTTTTTGAGTTGACTGCAAATTATAATCATAAACCCACAAACTACAAGTTAAACATTAAGGATCATAGTATTTGTTTGTTAGAAAAATGTACATTTAATAATAATAATAATAATAATAATAATAATAATAATAATAACAATAACAATAATAATAATATTAATAATAATAACAATAATAATAATAATAATAATAATAATAATAATAATAATAATAATAATAATAATAATAATAATAATAAAAACTCACGCTAACTTGGACTTAAGGGGAATATCTTTTGTGTTATTTTCCCCTTAACGTCATGTTATACCCCTTAACGTTGTTTTTTTTAATTGTTCTCTAATTTATCTATCATCTAAGTCCCCTTAAGGTAGGTTTTAGTAACATAATCATAATAATAATAATAATAATAATAATAATGATAATAACTGACCTATGAGGCCAAGCTGGTTTAGTAAATTTTGGATTTATAACCGAAAGCATACATATTAGATATTCATTAAATAACATACATGAAGACACAAAGAAAAATTGACATTACCAGATTTATTGAACAAATAACATTTGGTTCTTAGTTATTGCTTAACACCAATACATGTCCACCCACCTGTAGTGGGGTTGGGGGTGAAGTATACTCACCATTTTGTTGATAAAACACAGTATATTGGCCCACACAAACCCTGCTGACGCTACATAAAGAACTCGGAAATGAGATGGGACAAAAAAGAAATTTATAGTCTGAAAAAAAACCAAAAAAAATATGTTTACACTTGCTAGAGAAACCATTGCTTCATATATGCATTTCTGCTGTCTCATTTAACAACTTTAATTCAAAGGATAAAACATACAATAACAACAACCTATTATACCGTAAAGCGTTGAATAGAAGCCCAAAAGGCTTAATCTCGAGAGGAAGCCCATCTTCAATTGAAGCCCTTTTCTTTAGTTTACAAAAGTTGCCTTGAAAATAAGCCAATCTTGGAAGGGCTTTTTTTTCAAAATTCAAGATAGCATTGGCTTTTTTTCAAGATTGTACAGTACATATGCTGTAAATGAATTTCAAGGAAACAAAACAGTTAAAACATGCCTGATTTATACAGTTTAGGTAATTTAATGTTGGTTAATACATGCCATGACACAGATTGATGTGACAGTGGCCTAATTCATTTAAAATAAATAAATTTATATAACAAATTTATACTAATAAATAGCACCTGTATCTTACCTGTGCTGGAGGCCAAAAACAGAACCCGGCTAAGTAGGCAGACCAAAATTTCTCCTTTAAACTTGCAAATTTATCTTCTTTTCCTTCTAAAATGCTTAAACCTTTTGAGTAAAATAAAAAAAAAAAAAATTTTACATTTTGTTCACATTCAAGAGCAAGCAGATAAATGTCTCCAGGAATTTGCTGGTCCAACAAGGTTCCAAACAAAGGGGCCGTCTATGGTGAAGCGGACAGGGACCGTCTACGGTGAGGGGCCGTCTACGGTAAAGTGAACGCTCACTGCACTCTACTATTGAGATCGCAATGCCATGATGCGTGCACGACGGACCCATTTTTATGACTATCGTTCAGACTGCCATCGACAATCAGCAGATGTGGGTGTTTTGGACTTCTGATCGTTAGATCGGCAGTTCGAGATCAACACTTGTCGCATTGATTGCATCCTTGGGCAAGGCACATTAAAATGTTTGCCTCTCTTCACCCAGGAGTATAATATTGGAGGGTTACGTTGTTAACCTGTTCGTTGTTGACCCTGCTACCACTGTTCCAGTCAAAAAACAGCAACTAGAATTGATTATATGCAATTGTTCACTAGAAGGAAGCTACAGGTTCATTAAAAACCAACTGTATAGCTCCTGCGATTCATACGAATGAACGAACGAGATGACGTTGTGTCGTCTTGCACTCACAGGAAGTGAATTTGGATTCGTCGGACGAGTCGTGCGGCACTGTCAGTGCCCAGCATGAGAAGAAGGGGCTTAAGCCTGATGTCAGACAAGCCAATATTTTTTTTAAATACTTTAAAACATCAAAACACCTTCAAAATGTCCCCAAAATTGTCAAGTTTCTCTCGACTTGCCAGTTCTCCAACATTAACTTCCTTCACCACAAGGCCTATCCCAATGCACCATTTTCCTCTGCAACTCCTGTCTCAGGCACATTTATCTCCCTGCCAAAATATGTATTAGAGCCACAAATTTGAAGATGATATTATTTTTAATAATTCAATTTCATTCACCAAATGACTCAACTCCTATCCAGTATTGCAGGAAGGAAGTTATGCTTATGTTATTATAAACTAAGTCCCTTCATCTGAATTATGAAGTGGAGATGTTTTTTAGTCAAGAAGAAATCCTGGAATATGCAAGATGGCCCCGAATGCATTTTACATGACTTGTGATTCCCATGAACTTATTCTCGCCTTTTCAATTTTTTTTTTTTTGGGGGGGGGGGGGACATAAAACCTATGAAAGAAAAAACAAATTACCAACATCGACTTACCCTACATTGTTGGGTTACCAAATTTACTAAAAGTTGTGGGTCACTGTGATATTCAAAATTCATAACCATTTGGCTACTACTAGGAATGATGCTTAGATAATTTGGTCACACTTAAATAATTTTGTTAAGCAGGGAGATGTATCCTGGTGACAATTGACAGCTGCATTATCCGAAATATTGTTGGCTATATAAATCCAGAATTATTTTTATTTATTTATGATCACGGTGCCCGTGCCTTAACCGCTCAGCCATTTGGCTCGCTCGAATTATTATTAATATTATTAGGCTCAGGTCCTACAAGTAGTAGCAGGCCCTAGGGCTAGGGCCTGTGAATGACTTTCCTTACCAACGTAAAATGCACTGACGAATGGTGGACAACCAATTACTTGATCAACAATCGTTTTCTTAAACACAGTTTTTCGTAAAGTTCCAGGGAACCATCTATCCAATAACCTGTACCACGTAAATGCAGCTGGACCATTGAACACTAAACCAAGTGTTGCAATATTCCTAACTTTTCTCCAGTCTATGTCTAGGCCTAGGGTACTGGTGGATGAGGAGTTGGAGCAGCTTCGATCCGCCCAAACTAGCTGCTGAGTAACTTCTGCTGAGGCGAAAATAGCACAGTATGTGATACTATTCGCTATCACAGGATGTTTAATAAATGCGTTTCTAGTCCATGTAGCAAAAGAACGAAGAACTGTAACTGTTGTCATTTTAAAAGACTTGCATATTATCAAGAAAAGCCCAAAAGAAAACGAACACAACTAGTAGTAGGTCTCTAAAAATAAGTGGTTTAAAACAAATCCGAAGAACAGAAATTCGTGGTATACAGTGTTGTTGTTGTGGTACTACTTTACGCATTTACGTGTGAATGAGTGATAAATTAGAACGCTTGATTTTTTTTGAGGGGGAGAAACATAAAAACACTGCAGTAGAATTTTTGTTTGTTTTAATCTCATTATTTCTATTCATACAAAAAATATACAAGACCTAGGTCATAGTTATTCTGTAGTTTCCCATAAATGTATACGCCTTGATACATGCTTTCTGTCAATTCAAGTGGTATTACATAATATGTATATTATATAGTACTATTTATAATGGGCGAGGCCAATGCTACTATAGTACTGTACACGACTTTCACTATTAATATTGCCAAGATTTATTTAACTTTATGTCATTGTGAACGCCCACACAACTACGGACACCAACAGAAAAGACGCCCCTGGATTCGGTATTTACAAATTAGAAAATACTGGCTACCATCCAAAATTATAGTACAGTAAACTAAAAAATAGAAATTTTAATTAGATCATAAAAAAAAACCCCCACAAATATTACCAACTTTCCAAAGTTGTAACAGGATGCACTGATTATGATTAAATATAAACTGAATAATTCCTTAGTAGCCGGACCAGGTTTATTTTGTTTGTTATGATTTTTGCTTTTCAAACTAGTTTTTAACCAATTTTGATAGTTTTAACAATGTACGAGCAACGAATTTCCGTAAAAAGGATGCAATAAAGTGAGTCTGAATCTGAGTCTATATATGGTAATGATGTGATGTAATTGCTAAATAATTTGCTCTATACTACACACTTTATTGTTTGATATATTGCCAACATACTGTCCGCGTCGTGTTTGTCTGTTTTTCTGTTTGTCTGAGTCAATGTCTCTGATTTTTTTTGGGTATATTTTCTATATTGTGAGTGCACTGGCATTTTTTTTTTTTCCTCAAGCACCTCACTTAGGGTGGCCATCTCATCGAGCTTTGCTCTTATTGGTCATTCCCTACCGTTTGCTTTTATTCATTTTATAAAAATGTATCTCGATGGATTTCTTTAAAAGGTGAATAAATTAGAACTTTGAAACATATGGTTCATCCCACGCTATTTTTCCATGTACCCCACTAGACTGACAGCTACAAGACCTAGGTCATAGTTATTCTGTAGTTCCTATAAATGTATACGCTTTGATACAGGCTTTCTGTCAATTCAAGTGGTATTACAATCCTATTTATAATGGGCGAGGCCAATGCTACTATTGTACTGTACATGACTTCTACTATAATATTGCCAAGATTTATTTAGCTTATGTTATGTCATTGTGAACGCCCACACAACTCCGGACACCAACACAAAAGACGCCCCTCTACCATCCAAAAATTATAGTACAGTAAACTAAAAAATAGAAATTTTAATTAGAACAAAAAAAAAAACCCCACAAATATATCAACTTTCCAAAGTTGTAACAGGATGCATTGATTATGAAAATATAAACTGAATATTCCCTTATTAGTAGCCGGACCCGGTTTAGTTTGTTTGTTTTTTCTGTATGCACTTTGAGGTCCAGAGAATTTGACTTCAAAAATTGGTTCAGGATGGTCCAAGAATAATGATATTTGGTAATATCAGAACCTATAGTATCTGTGATAATGCAGTAACATGCAGTATGTGTCAAATCATGGTCAAATGAAATTATGCCACTGGCTGGACTGGAGTAAATGCTACTGTACCGATGCTACGCCTTAAATAGTGGATATATACACGCCTGCCGTGGATTTAACTAACATTTTGGTACTGGGATACACGACAGTCAGGTATGCAGTCTTATGGACTAAATCGGATTTAACACATTCGTTGTCACACCCCCTTAGCTAATTGCCTTTCTAGGTGGTGAGAAAAATTTAAAAATTGGCACCTCTAGATGCTCGGAAATAGTACTGTGAGCCTTTTTTTGCAATTTTTTTTTCTAAAGTATAATGAAATTTACATCAATTCCAAATTATGCTACGTTTGTTACGTTATGCAAACGTTTTCATGAAATCATGCGTAGCATTAATGCTACATGCTACGAGGTCCAAATTATGCCAAAAAGCATATAGGAATACGCACTGAAATATGTAAAAGGTCAGAAACGGAATTTTCGGTCATTTTTTAGCAAAATGTTTTTGTTTTGTTTGTTAACTGTTTGATTTCTCACTCATTCCCAAATGCTCAGCCACTTAAAAAAAAGAAAATTTCAAGGATATATATATATATATCATTTTTAATTAAACCAGAGGAGCAAGCCCCTCCCTAAAAATAAATTAAGTTATGAGTCAATGCTCAATGAAGCAAAGTTGAAACAAGCATTTCTTTTTTTTTTAAATATTTATTTCAGGTTTTTTCTTTTAAAATGAGTCAATTCATCAACTTAACAGGCATACAAATGTAGCAGAGTTGAGTGAGCAGTTCTGGTGCCAGGATTTTACCGACAGGGCGTCCAATGTCCCCAACGAAAAAAGTGGGCGTGGCTGGGCTTCGCTCAAAACCTCTCAAAAGTGTCCCCGGGGTTGAAGCCTCCGAAAAATTAAAAATTTAAGGGTTTCAAATGCTTATTGAATCAATTTAGCGTATACATATGCACATTTTTCTCCACAATGAATTGTTGTTTTCTTATCCCCCACTGGCACCACCACTGTCTTTGTGGTCCACTGACCTTTAGTAGGCCAATCAATATATTCTTGATGATTTTTTCCCACTAAAGTAGACTAACAACCATACAACATTAGGATACCAGAAAAAGGCAATCATTCCTCTTGAACCATACAATATATTCACACTTAAAGTAAATGAGGATAGCTGTATATGCTTATTCCTTGCACTCACTGCCTCAACGGTTGTTGGCCAAAGCGATCCCCGATGAAAAAAAGCAACGCCAAGATAGGTGCAACATATCATTTTTAATTACAATCCTCTCTGCCACTAAAATCAGCAAACGGCACGGCCATCCCATGGCAAAACAACTTTAACTGCTGTTATATATTTGTGCAGTTAACTGTCTTGTTTTGCCTTGAAACAGCCAGGCTTCCCGTCGTCTAGATCTCACTGGAAGGTATGTCCGCACTATTAAGCTTATGTGATTTGCCTAATATGGGTATGATGATGTCATATCATGCCCATATTTGCATATATATTTGTCACATACACCTTGGTGTGGACAGAGCTTTGAAGATGCTCCAACATTCAATGGACCTTTTTCGGAGTGTCAATCACACTTAACAACTGACCAATCAGAAAAGGGCCCAAAAACAACTGACCAATCACAAACAGGGCCCAAGCTTAACTGACCAATCAGGACATGAATATACATGTACAAACACATGTGAAGAGCCAAAAATATACGTACATTTACACTTTTGCAGGACCTTAGCAACAGTATATCTAAGGGGTGGGGCTTAGTGGAAATGTCCATTTAAACATTACTCATTCAGAAATATAAAATTACAGTTTCAGATCAAAGCTTTTACTCAGTTATCACTGATACAGACCTGTTTTTTAATATGAAAATCCTTACAATTGATTATCAATGGTCCCATCAGTAGAACCTTCCAGAGTGTCAACCAAGCTTAACATATGACCAATCAGAACAGGGCATACATATCTAACAAGCACACATGTTGTCCAACGAACTTTCATTGTGTGGTACCTTAGCAACAATATCCAAGGGGCGGGGCTTAGCAAAAAGGTCAATTAAATGTCAATATGAATATTATTATTCTAATTTATGCACCTGTTACTTTCAAAGCAATGTTTTTGTTTTTATGTTCAATTGTAGATAGTAATTTTCAAGTTTCTATTTGAAAAAGCCAGCAGCTGTCGTTTTAAATGCATTGTACTTTTTCATGAAAGAATAATGCAAAAGTATTTAAATTTAAGAACAACATACCTTGTGGATTTATGAAACACTGCTTAATTATATAAAATATGAAAATAATAAAAATAGTAATACTCATGATTATGTTAATGACAATTATAATCACAAAACAATAATAAACAAATTATCAATTTACAATAACAGTAAAAATTAAAGGCACTGTGCACGTCGGACATTAAATTTGCATTTAAGATGATTGTAAAAAATGTGTTACCATAGTTTTTACAAATGAATACCAGTAAGAACTTACTCAACAAAAACAGATCAATCAAATATTAATATACACTAGCACAAAAGTTTACTAAGGCTACTCTGTGTCTCCATACTTTGGTGCAAGCGAATTACAACATTAATCATTAAGAAGAAACTATGTACATCTTTGCATACCACATAGCTGTTTATTATATTGTTACATGATAACTTAATAGTTTATTTACCTTGATAAATAATATGTGAAAAACAATATTCACATCTTTGCATAAAATTCAGGACATAATCTAGCATTTAGTTGTTGGTCATTAATTGTCACATAGTCACTTACAAAATAAAAATTTTAATTCATTAACATTTGCTATAATTCTAATTTTAGTTCATTTAGCCAAATTCTACATTCACTCATTAACAAAACATAGATTTTTAAAAACAAATCTAAGTGTATGTTCATAACTAAATAATTAACTTAACAGTCATTGCCACAGAATGGTGCGATGTACCAGTAATCATTCACATAATTCATTAACATTTGCTTTAATTTTAATTTTAGTTCATTTAGCTAAATTCTAAATTCACTCATTAACAACACATAGATTTTTAACAAACAAATCTAAGTGTATGTTCATAACTAAAATAATTAACTTAACAATCATTGCCACAGAATGGTGCGATGTACCAAGTAATAACGATAAATTAATTATAGTGAAAATAAATTAATATCAATTTGGCTTTGTTTCAACCATAAAGTAAAAGAAGTTAATAATGGGATGGGATTATTAATATATATTATAGAGAACAGTACATTTAAATATTGTATTATATTGCAATGGACAATGAATTACTATAATTTTAAGATCATGTAAATTTATACCGATTTCAAATTTTACAACTCAATGTATGAAAATTCTAAAATAGATTTTATAATTATACATCATGATATGTATACATCTTTCTCATAGTTAAAAAAAAAATCACTGATATTAAATTTCGAACTTTATCTTTGCAGATATGTTTGTCATTTGAAATGGTTATTGCACACCAACATTTTTAAGAAGTTACCTACAGTAAGCGAGCAAAAATCACCATGTTTAGCTAACAAGCTTATACACCCCCCTTTCTTTTATTTCCAGAATTTTAGTTGCTATGGTAAGGTAAAAAAACTGTTTCTTAGAAAAAATCTAAATATTCAAGATCTTGGATAAATTATGATTCAAAAACACATTTTTTTGGTCTTTTATATATCACTACTACTTAATTCAAAGTTTGTTTTTGAATAAATTTTGAAACTGTATTTAAATCTACACCTGACATTTGGTCCAATTTAGGATGTAACGTCGAAGAAATTTATGGTGTACTGGTATTTGAAACATGTGAATACGATTGCCATCCAAAACCAGGGTCCTGGGTTCAAATCTTTTCACCATATTGTTTCACAACTACAAATTCACTCCCTAAGCCTCAACATGAGTTTACATAGAGCACATTTCAAACCAATTAATCAGTTCAGGCCCATAGCCAGGTTCTTCCAAGGGGGAGGGGATTCTCAGGGCGTAGGATCTAGGATCGAAGTCCTAATAAAGTCAGCTAAACCCTCGAAATCATAGGATATTTGTGTTTATGGGTCTAATTAATGCTATAAAACCAGTTAAGTTTGAGAAAGGACTGCAGCAAAACAGTCTTCAGTGCATTAGTTTGGTTTGAGGACTC
>NW_022755927.1:111522-120947 GCF_011630105.1 Anneissia japonica
TTCAACTGTCATAGATTTAGTACAGAACCTGTCTCTTATACACATCTAGATGTGTATAAGAGACAGGCGGATACCCTACGCGGTTTTATTTACACGATCTTTTGTTACTTTTTTCGCCAGTGACGTCACGATTAAATCGTATATAATGACCTATAACTCCATAAGAAATTGCCAAAAAGCGATTTTAAGGTTGATTATATTATAAATGGCATATCAAAATTCCCCTCTAGTACAAAAAATCATTTTGCTAGTTCTCTTTTAAGATCATGCAAATTTATACCGATTTCAAATTTTACAACTCAATGTATGAAAATTCTAATAGATTTTATAATTATACATCATGATATGTATACATCTTTCTCATAGTTAAAAAAAAAATCACTGATATTAAATTTCGAACTTTATCTTTGCAGATATGTTTGTCATTTGAAAAGGTTATTGCACACCAACATTTTTAAGAAGTTACCTACAGTAAGCGAGCAAAAATCACCATGTTTAGCTAACAAGCTTATACACCCCCCTTTCTTTTATTTCCAGCATTTTAGTTGCTATGGTAAGGTAAAAAAACTGTTTCTTAGAAAAAATCTAAATATTCAAGATCTTGGATAAATTATGATTCAAAAACACATTTTTTTGGTCTTTTACATATCACTACTATTTAATTCAAAGTTAGTTTTTGAATAAATTTTGAAACTGTATTTAAATCTACACCTGACATTTGGTCCAATTTAGGATGTAACGTCGAAGAAATTTATGGTGTACTGGTATTTGAAACATGTGAATACGATTGCCATCCAAAACCAGGGTCCTGGGTTCAAATCTTTTCACCATATTGTTTCACAACTACAAATTCACTCCCTAAGCCTCAACATGAGTTTACATAGAGCACATTTCAAACCAATTAATCAGTTCAGTCCCATAGCCAGGTTCTTACAAGTGGGAGGGGGGGATTGTCAGGGCATAGAATCTAGGATCAAAGCCCTAGTAGAGTCAGCTAAGCCCTTGAAATCATAGGATATTTGTGTTTTATGGGGTCTAATTAATGCTACAAAAAACCAGTTAAGTTTGAGAAAGGACTGCAGCAAAACAGTCTTCAGTGCATTAGTTTAGTTTGAGGACTCGTTCAGGAGATTTGGGGGCGGGGGAGGAGTTTTGACAGAAAACAGGGGGGATTTGCTAGAGAAGGGGGAGTTTGCCAAACCATAACCCTCACCCATGGGCCTGCATTTTATAATGCCCATAATATATAATAATGGTATTGGTCCTATGGTTATGTGGCACCTTCCTTAATCAATATTGTTTCAGAACAGTAAACACTACTATCCTTATGCACCAGACCAGTAAAATGTCCTTTGTGTTTGTACCACAAGAAGGTTATAACCTTTTGTAAGTGCAGAATTATCAATAGCAAATTATGTACTTATCCATACACTTGAATAATAAATTAAAATGACTTTAATGGTATTAATTTGTTATACCAAAAACACTGTTATTATTCAAAATATAATTTAATATTCCTTTTATATTAATATCTAAATTAATTTTGAGAGATAATTTGCATCACTGCATCAGTAATATATGGTGATACAGTACCAATTTTCGTAAACATAATTATATTCTACAACAATGTTCTATTTTCAGTGCTATAAATAAATTCCTGAATGTGCCTGAATACAGAGTTAAAATACTGAATCGCACCATGAAAATCAGCTTTACCAAAGGGGTCAGCCTCCCCAAATATTGTCAGTGTGTCCAAATATGGTCACTCTGTCCAAATATGGTGAATATATATATGAATCTAGTTGGCAGATTGTCCTAAAATGTTGAGAGACAGCAAACTTTATCTACTTGAAAAAAAAATCACTTATCACTTTACTATATGATTTTCAAGCTCCTGCATTAAAATATGTGATGCCATTTGCAAATATGCAAGAGAAATTACATTAAGAATTTAAAACTTGATTTATATATCTAATTTATATAATAACTTTTTTCTTTAGGGTCTTACAATAGTTTTTTCTACTGTCATAGATTTAGTACAGAACAAATCAATCACATCTAACCAATAAGATGTTAACAAGCTTCTAATGTTTTAATTCCTAGAATGGATACGATATTATCGGTTTTATCGGTAAGCTTATTCTTTTTTGGAGGCTCAAGCAAAAACAAGAAGAAGCCACCTGACCTTGTTTTAAAGATAATTCTTGACAGAAAAGCATTACAAATAAATATGGCACCCACAAGTTGAAATTAACAACATAAAGATTAAAGCCAGAAAAAATTATGGACCCTTGTCTATTTGACTGTTAAATAAAGCCCCTGTTGTTTAGGTGATTGTCTACCAATCCTAGAGGGCCAACATCAAGTGAAACTCCCAAAAGTTTTTCTCACAACTAAACATAACTAAATAAATATTATGAAATAAAAGTCTTGACATACTTAAATTATTTAAAACCCTTTGCATTCTCTTACAAATAGTTGTGATAGAGATACTCGTCTTTACAATCACAGGGTCAAAATTCTGAGAAAATCTATGAATTTTTTTCATGACTTAATACAACTAAATAAATAAAAATGAAATGAAAAATATTTACTAACACACTGAAATTATATAAACCCTATGTACTCTCACACAACAGTTAAGAATATTTTACTTTGACTGACGCAACACTTGCCCATGGGGCCTGGAACCCTGCCTTGTTGGTGGGTAGTACCATTATTTCTAGGGTATGCTGCTCCGACTTCTGAGGGACTAGCAAATGGCATATACGGAATTGCTTAGAATGGGATCGTCCAACGAACACCGGCTCGTACACGGACAGCTCCATGTTCTCATTTGGACTGCGCGTCACGCCTTTGACAAATACGTCAAAGTGAGAGGCGCTGATGGCGTACTTCCACTTGATTGTGATGCAAATCGACACGAGTCCTTCGAATGATTTTGGAGAGATGATCGGAGGAGACCATGTGATGTCCTGACAGGTCAAATCTGTGACCTGAGTTGTAGATTCCTTCAACTCAGCAGGGTCCAATATCTACAACACAATTGAGATCACTTGCTGGATTAATAAGATGTTTGGTTATTTGTACACAATTTTATCAGACATTACTGTTTCACATGAAATCACTTCATTCATTGTACATACTATCAATCTGTAAATGACAGCTATAATACAGTACCGTATATGCCTATATATGGGCATAATAATGTCATCTCACACATATATGGGCATGATAAAGTCATATCACACACATATATTGGCATGATAATGTCATATCCCATATATTCTATACATATATATATCCCATTTGCCATATATGGGCATGATGGCACCATATCACATACATATATAGGCATAATGAAGTCACATCACGCATAAAATTATTATTAATGGCTTCTAAAAGTAAACATATCTTTCCAGGCCTTTGATTTAAAACTAAATATATTTCTCCAGGCCTTTGAGAAACTTTGCTAGACTTGCCACAAGTCTCAAATTTATTGGTTTTTCCTAGTGTTAGACACTTTCAAAGAGCGCCACCAATGTCTGGTTATAAAGAAACTTTTTATATGTTATTGAATTTGGATACACAAAATTAAACCAAGAAAAAGTATACTATGGAACACAATAAAAATAACTGATATGGAATGCCATTGGTGCCAAAATAGATTTATTTTTCAGCATTTTCACTGATTAGGAAAAAGTTTAGGGATGGGAACCCAATCTATGATCTTTGAGTGTTTAGCTTGGTTTTCAGACCATTGGAGATGTACTCCAAATGGTGCCATATTTAATCCAACTTCTTTACTGTAAACCAGTCTTACATACCTTTTGCTTGAATATGCTTTCCTGGTTTTAATTACTACATGTTATAAAACACAAGATATTAGATATTCACTCCAAATTCCACTGAAAACAATCTGAGGAAAACTGGAATGGGTCTTAAGCTTTACTTGGTGGCATACCTTTATTTGACCTAGGAGAACATTGTAAATAACAGGGACGTCTAAGCTTGAACATTTCAAACCAATTTCAGTAATCTTTGGTGCACAGTCAAAAGCAGTCTTACTCAGTAAATAATACCTAAAAAAAAAACATAAAAATCATCGATTCTAAATAACTAAAAATGGGTTGATGTGACAATGTGTTGAATTGTGATCAAGTGTAGTTTTATATTTTGTACACTTTAAGTATCTTTTTAATATTTGAATATAGAATTATCTTTTATTCGCCTTAAACAAATTCTGCTGATAAAATTTGCAATAAAGAAACTTCTTGTAAAGAAATTTTCAATAGAGTTTGTTGTGTTTGCGTCATTCAGTTATTTAAGTATGTAAATAATATATATCTAAACACAGAATTATCTTGTTACGACTTAAATAAATATTCCAAAAACTGAAAGTATAATACATAATCAAAGTATTGAAATGCACTCCATCATGTTGGGATTCAATACTTTAAAATTTGGAATATTTTCGACCATGTTGAAATATTGAATACTAACATTCCAATACTTGGAATATGTATTATACTTTTTTAAACAAATTTCTGTTGATAACATTTGCAATAAACAAATTTCTATGAAATTTGCAATAAATTGTGTTTGTTTCTTTCAGGTATTCATGCTTACCTGGTCACCCATCCATTACTTTCGGGAATGTTGCCAGACATTTCCTTCAATACAGTAAGACTAGCGCCCCCCAGAGGTGCGAAAACAGCAGCTGGCATATCGGCAAGTTTCTCAGACTCATGGAGTCCATAGTCCGTTACATTTTGCTTCTCTGCTTTTGATATATCTAAAATTTTAAAAAATATTTTAAAAATTAAGCCATATTTGCATTTAAATATTCAGTAGGTTTATAAAACTCTGTTTACACTATTAAATTTCCTTTGAAAATAACTGTTGTATGCCCATATATAGTCATGATGTGCCTATAAATGGTCATGATGTGATGTCATCATGACCATACTTAGTCATGACACATGATTTTGACAAGTAAAATTTGATAGTCTGGCAATATTTTGCACATGTGTGGTAAAGTATGATCATAAATACATTCTGTGAAAAAATACAGCAAATTGCGCAGTATTGCCAAACATTCAGATTTAACCGACTTGCTCTGTCAGCTTTTGAATTTTCTATTAGGAAAACAGTGGCAGGTCCAGGAATTTGAATAGAGGGATCCAAGGACGGTCTTTCACAGATGGAGAGATAGATCACCTCTACCCCACCGTGATTATGGCACCTTCATATGGCTAGATATGTCTCAGAAAATTTAAAATAATTTTTCTCCATTTTTTTTCTTTAACTTAAAAAAAAAAATAAGGGGGAAGGGGTGACAGGTTGGCAGCTCTCCCCTCACTTGAATCCGCCCATGTAAAAACAGCCTGGATATCTTCAAGGGCAAAGTCCACTTGGTTAAACTTGCCACATATCCTCAGTAGTATGACAAAGGAGAAAGTTACAAAGGATGGTCACACCAGTGGCGTCGAGAGGGGGGATTCAGAGGGGTCGCTGCCCCGGGGCCCTTACTGGCTCTCGACGCCACTGGTTCACACTAGATATTTTTGGCCAAAGAGACCAGGTATACGGTTAGTTAGACAAACATTAAGTCAATGTGACCACGGCTTAAGTCTCACATGGGATGACTTCAGAGATCCCAAGTTTGAAAACCAAAAAATAGGGAGATTTTTTTCATGAAGCGATCGCCTCCTGTAGCGACACACTGTTACGCCTTACAACGCGCTGTGCAACATGAAAGTATTACACAGAATGAAGAAAACAAACAATTTTCATCAATTTGTTTACTTTTATTTAACAATTTTACGTTTGTTTACACATTGCAGTTGGCCTAAAATATAAATTTATAAATATTATTATTTAGCATTTTGCTAGTAAAGCGTTCTTGGCAGCAGTCAACAAGGCTTTGCTTGGTTCATTGGCATGTTAGAGGCTATGGCTGATTTATTACATCTCATCAAAGAACATAGAATTCTAGCAAGGTAACTGCAACTTGCAAGATTCACACGTTTGCCGAAAAATTAAAAAATATATATATATTTTAATTTAGTTAGTAGTTTAGCCTATAATAACATAATGCCATGAAAAAACATTAAAACCTGCCTCGCTAGGCTCCATCTATACGTGCGTAACTAGCCCTAAGGCCGCAGAGTCACGACCACCACTACACACAGACGCCCACACAACACAACACCATACAGCAGTACATACCCTACAGTGCAGATAGAGCCTAGGCCTAAGCCCTACATGTATTTCGGGATCGATATTAAAATAAACTTCATTTTTCGGAAGACTGCTTAGTACCAAAACCTACTAACTATAATTTTGTTAGTATTGTTATTAAAGAACTGAAGCTTACTTGAAAGAAAAAGTATTTTTTATGCACCGATTCTGTTCCAAATCTTCGCGGCGAAAAATTGGGCCCCATCCATGTGATTTCTGATTTCGTTAATTTGTTGAAATTTATTTACTCAACTGACAGCCATCTCATTGAATGAGGTCGGCGCTGGATGCAAAAGATCGTAACATGGAAGATAAACAAGGCAGTTCTACCACGCCTGCCTTGCCCTGGAGTTGTTATTTTGATAAACAACTTAAATAACAACTCCCTGGCCTTGTTTATGACATTTTATGGCTGAGCGAGCGCCATAGTATATTGGCTTAAGATAAGAATTTTTGTTTCATTGCTCTATGACATCGTGGAAATCACATTTTTCGTGAAATTTTCGGGATATTTTTAAAAATCGGGAGATATTAATAAAAATCGGGAGGGCGGGAGACGGCCTCAAAAATCGGGAGAACCCGCGATTTTCGGGAGAATTGGGATCTCTGTGACTTATACACACCTGAAACAGATAACATACCTTCAGTATCTGTGAGTACAATCTGTCCATCTGGTTCAGCTGTCTGTAAATACAACTCTATTTTCATTTGACTTGATGTTTTTACAGAGTAGGCAATCAATAAGAAGTCTTTCCATTCAATACCTGTCTGCAAAACCCTGGAAAAAAACAGTTGAACAGTCTTTGTAATACTTCCTTTAATATCAATCAATCAATCAATCAATCAAATAATTTACATAGCACAGAATCCATAAAACAAATTTTCAAATAGCAAGGTATTAGGTTTCCTCATAAAAATGTTGACTGATTGGGACATCACATCATGTGGAAATGAGTGCAGCGAATGAAAATGCCCCACGTAATATTTTTTAGCAAGGTATAACTAAAGATTTTATTGTTTAAAATGAAATATTTTTACATTATTATTATCATATAAATGAGTATACATATTAAAAGTCATTTCATGACCATACAATTCACAGTAAAAAAGAAAAATAATAAATTGACATACTTTTTAGCCATAATTCACCATACAAAAGTGTAACAAGATAAAAATGTCTAAAATTGGATGTACTCATTATTTCTATAAGAAATATATTGGAAACTAGTAGGATAAAACACTAGAAAGAAAAAAATAACCCTCTTTATTAAAAAAAAATATGCATGTAGAAGTGAGTGCAGCGCATGAGAATGCTCTTTTTTCAAAGACTCCAATCTGCATCTTGGTAAATAGAAAAATCGTTTCTTTTATAAACAAAGAGTTTGGGATGTAGTAACAAAATCTGAAAGGTATGGTGGTGCAAGATTGTTGAAAGATCACTTGTCTATATTGTTACATGTTAACCTTTTTCATATATTTGTTCATTCTTCATTCATTCTCTGTATTATAAATTTTTGTCCATTCTTTAATCACAAATAGATTCTGCCTATTTCATCATTAATATTTCCTCCTAATAAATAAGTTTTATCATAAAAAAAAATTTGGGCTCCTTCCTTTTTAAAACTAAAAATACACTGCCAAAAAAAACAAAAAAAAAAAACCCATGACAAGTTTGCCCTTCAATTTCTTAACATAAATTTTACTTACTTGAATATGTGCGTTTTCCCAGCCTCTAAACTACCATCAAAGGACAAGCAACCACCACCGCTGTAACCGTCAGTTACCAGCCGATCCATCTTCTGTTTAGCCCCATCTTCAAACTGTTTGTTACTGAATGATGGCTGGATTTGCTGAGCACTCAAGTTGCACCACTTTTTCGTCATTACTTTCTTCATTGAAACACAAGTAAAAAAATACAGAATTTACCAATATATAATTGCTGAATTTGTTCTGATGATAAATAAATAATATCTAATTTTTTTCATTCATTAATTGTAAAACATAACAATTTTAAAATACTTTATTCCCTCCTATAGTGAGTGGATAGTTACTACCAGTGAACATAATGGAAATGAAACAAAGCAGACATTGTCAAAACATGTGACATGCCTAAACATGGTCAAGACATCACATTATAATAAATAATAATAATAATTTGCGATTTTTAGAGCAACTCCCATTGAGTCAACTTTGAGGCACTTAAACCATTATAATTATATATGACCATATATAGGCACATCATATATATACACATTATGATAATATATAGTAAAATAAAATGAAAATCATTGACACAATGATGACATTGTTAGCATTCATACAAGTCTTAATTCAAGTAATTCTTACCTTTCCATTGCTGAAGCCATGAACTCCATATCCTTGGCAGAAATTAGAACATAATGGGAGAGACACAACACCATGGGAATGTAGGTAAGACTCTATTAAAGACCAGAACCTGCAACAGCGGAAACAAACAATAATATATAGCAAAAAAATTCATTGAAACACTAACATCAAATCATTATTATCATTATCAGTCATGAATGCGATTATTAATTGTATTAAAAGCATTTTTTTTTTTAATGCCAAATTTCCACGAAAGTATAAATTTACCTGTTTTCATTGGGTATGAACTTAGTTGCTCCATGTTTTTCAAACACCCAGCCTGGAGCAAAGATCGCTGCAGATAAATCAACCTTCCTGATCACTTCCATAGCCTACGGAATAAAACAATTTTGGAAGAGTGTGATTATTGATCTGTGAATCACGAAATGCTGGGAAGAAAGTGACAGCAGACTTGCCGGCTAAGGCTGGCCACTCAATGCGTCATACTTCGGACGATGAATCCAACCTCGCTAACTGCGAGCATTAGATAACGGGACGTTGACATGATGTTGTCTACTGAGAGACATGGGGTCCCTGTTTCAAATTTATTGGTTATGTTTATGAGGCTCAATGTTTTTTGTAATTTCATCTGTATTGTTGGATTGGATTGGATTTATTCGGTGTAAACACCAAGGATAGCCCACGAAAGTCTAGAAGAAGACTTATTTCCAGTGGGGTCCTTCTGATGGTGACTGGGCAGTACACCAGGAGACAATCCCCTCCTCTTTTCCGAAGAGTGTACTGCGTTGTTTAACATGCACATGGGCCATAATGCACACGGGACCAACGGCTTAAAC
>NW_022755927.1:121287-140210 GCF_011630105.1 Anneissia japonica
CACACAGCGGCTACCACCAGATTAGCCGACTGAGCTAAGCTGCTCTCTGTTATATTCTCTGTTATATTCTTTACAACTGTGGAAACCTAATATCAAATCATTTACATTCCTTTTTTTCAACCCATGTCAGTCGCAGTGCAAAGATGGTCAGTACAATGGGAGGCAGTTATCTAATTATTTCAAATACTGTAGTGAACACTTAGTTCGTTTTTTGCACATGTGCTATTATTCACAGAAAACCAACAACTTAACATCACACCTGAACTGTGGCGTAATCCCAAAAAAATACTTGCACCTTCAGGCGCACCACACCACCCAAAAATCACGCTCAAATAGTTAAAAATCACCTCAAATAACCCAATCATCGATACCACTACTTCACCTTTGCACCCCTCCCCCAATTAGCCCACCTTCCAAGACACTTAGATACACCACTGCTTCTGAAGTAAGTGGTAATGAAGAAACAACTGTATTACCCAAGTTGAGAACAGTGTGATTGTTGCCAGTTTGAATACCCTAGCAAAACCACATATAGATAGATACTGCACCTTGTATGTGTTCCAGCCACCTCCGCCGAAACAGCCTCTACCGAATATGTCAACTCCAACGTAAACGTCGTACTTGCGGTCACCAGCCATCTGCAATGAATCCTTCAACTTCTGCTCGTTCCAATTATAATTCAAGAAAATGCCATCACAACGATCAAAAAACAATCTGCGAAAAAAAAAAAAAAAAATTAATAATGAATTAAACTTTTGAATTAAAATTTATTGAGCTATGGGTGGCCATTAGGGCCAAAATATAAAACTCAACAATTAAAGGAAAAACTCAACACACAAAAGACAAACTTAACAGACAATGAGCATGCTCAGTACCTGTTATTGTCGTTCAGCATATCTTGCCACTTGAGCTTGCCTGTTTGGATGACACTGTCATACCAGATGACCTGTGACACAGGGTCAAGTTTGTGCATCTCAGAGGTCAGATATTCCACAAATTCTACCAGATAGGGCATCTGTTCTGGCTGTAAAAAAAAATAAAAAAGAACTTAGCTAGATAGCTGGACAGAAAAATAATGTACACAACAAAATTTTGAAATTCACTGATGTACTGTAAAAAGTAAACGTAAAATGAGATCAATATGTAGCAAAAATACACAAATTAATTCATAATGAAAACTAGAGCAGTCACTTCACCCTGTGTCTGAATACAGTAGCAACAGCAGTGTATGATAGGCAAAACTGCAGCATACCCTCAATGAAAAATGGAACAGCCCATTGTATTTAGGCATATCTTTTTGAGTGCTGGAGAATACCCGCAAGAAAATAATGAAATTGTCCATAGTATGAGGGCCACATTGTTTATTTGAGAGTGCTGCCCAAATACATGGGCATTCCATTATGTTCATTTATGCTCAAATTTTCGTGACCTTGACCTTGCCTTTTGACCTGTTCTTCTGAAAATTGAATGGTGTCTTTTTTCTTTGATTATTATGTACCATTCCACTAAATTTAATGATGATCCATTTATTAGTTATTGCGTAATCTAGCTAACAGACAGACAGTAAGACAGCCCGACAGTCAGCAGTGAACAAATAACCTCCTTGGCGGTGGTAAATAAACGTTTGTACTGCATTCTTGATTTTATCATAGTAACATGTTTTATCAATACACTCATTATAAGATGTCATTTACAAGTGCATTACCTCTATTTGGTTTTCAACATTGATTAGCCATCCGTCAAATCTGTAATACTTAGCTAATGCCACCATCTTGTCAGCAAAACACTTATAAGCGTCCTCACTTGCCAAGACTTGCTTGCATCGCTCTGCCCCATCCTTCCATTCAGTAATGAAAGTGCCTGTAACAACCATGATAAAGGTCAAACATTAACATCCAATTAGTGAGGGTAATAAGTCAAATGACACAGAGAGATTATTTCAATATGCGCTAAAAAAAAAAAAGCACATTATTATGCATGATTACCATTTTATTCATTTATGCCTAAAATATTCTTGGCAATATGCTGTATTAGTTCAATATGATTCTTGATTCATGAAAAAGGCATGAGTCGTCCAAATTGTAACAAATATGCTACTGTAAATGAAAGGTTATCAGAAAATGTTATGACGTAGCCCTATTTGTTATCGTAAGCTTGTGAAAACTCCCTAATATCCAAGAGGTGAGGCTTAGAAGTAAGGTCCATATATAATCAAATAGACTGAAAAACGAACCCTGAATTCATTCACTGCTGTACTATGGGTTAATATCGGTATATTAAAACATCAACTAAAATATCGAAACAAATTTTCCACTGAACATGGATGTGTTGTATACAGTAAATTACAATGGTACATACCAAGCATTAGGGTGCCGTTCTTGTGGGCTGCATTGGTCCAGGGCGCCGGAGGGATGGTCAGAAAATGGTGACTGAAGTACATGAATATGTCAATATATTGCCAATGGTAGAAGCGGTAGCAATCATTCTTAGCTACTCCTTGAACAAACCTACGACAGGAGATTTAAGTTTGCATTAATTTAAATGAAAATCAGACACTATGGAAAAAAACACTTTAACAATTACTACATACAGGGTTTTTTCTTTTTATGTTTGCATGCTAGTTTATTTAGATATAATTGACAAAATAGGATAACTATAATTAGGTTGGGGGTGTGCAAGTCATTAGTAGTATATTGAATTATACACACAACATAGCTTTACGTCGCTTAACACGGGCATGTGCAGTTTGAACCACATGGTAGTTATATCATGGTAGTTATAGAATTTGCACACAGATCTTTAATTAACGATCTCTGATGTCAAAGTAATCACGTTTGTGTGAGGGCCCCTATACTACATTATTACAGAATTTAAACGCAGAAATCGCGGAGAATGCTATCTTGTAAATTATAAGATATTTGTTGACTGTTTACTACTAGATAGAGGACAGCATTTTTTGTTACTGGTGGTAACAACTGTGTGTTCGCTGAAGCATAGCCATTTCTGTGTCCCTACAAAGTACAAACCTGTCATCTACATATCCACCCATCATATCGTGGCATACCAATGTCTTTGGTTTCGGCACACTTGATTCAGTTCGTCTGGCTAGAACCTCACTCGCAACATTGAATTCATCTTCACCGGGTTTCCATAGCAATACTTCATCCATGTTACTCAAAGGGCGAGCAATTGGCTCAGAGGTTTTCGGCTCATATCCAGGACCTGAGAAAATTTATGATTGGTTTTATTTTAAATCATAAATCGAAATTGGTTGGAAACTACGCCATACTTGCGCTATAACAATTTAACAAAATTTTTGACCAGACTTTTATGATACAGTATAAGTAATGAAAATAATACAAAGAAGATAAAAACAAGGAAACAAAACCACAGTACAAATAAATGCAAAATCGAAACTCCAATCTTGTGCAAAATGAACCCTAGCTCTTTAAAGGCAAGCAACATAACTTTGTTTTGGTACTAGAGGAACTTTCCAAGTAGTAATGTCAGACTCTCCTTTTCCTCTCTCCCAAGTCCCTGGAAGAAGCTCTGACATTTTAGCTTTACACAAGCCGCATTTGATTAAACTTTTAAACAATTTTAGGTATTAAATAACATTTTTATAAGTTTTTGTTAGAATATAACAAATGAATACAAAATTGCAATGAACAAAATAGTTATCATTTCTAAAACTTGTTTTGAGTCGCTGGCTGTTTGTTTTTGCTATTAAAATTTAAATAGGAAACATTTTTTTCATCACTTCCTGCAGGATATTCCCCAAAGTGGGCGCCAATATTTGGGACATGCCCCAAAATTTTGTATTTGGCCAAGACACTATACATTTGATTTGCTTAACCTGGGAGTACCTGGTGTACATGCAAAACAAGGAATTCTCCGATATGAGAGCAAAAAAATGCTTCGTATTTAAAGTGCCTTTTGGATGCAGTTTGGGTGATGGGGGGGGGGGCTTTATAGTAAACCAATCCTCAATAGATTACTAGTTAAGTATGTGATTCTGTGATTTTTAAACCACTGAAAATCACAAATTTTATATTCAGTACTGGAACATTATTGACTGTCATGAAAATGTGGACCTTTTCAAATTTCGGTTGGTTCCAATGCCGTTTGATTTGAAATTCACATACAGTACCATTCATTTCGCTGCTCTTCTCTCGATACCGTACTCATTTGCACTTTTGCAGTCTCTTTGAGCTTCCCTTTTGTACTTTTTTTTGTATGTAAGTTTTAAGATGTCTACAATTACATAACCAACTATAATAAAGACATTGGTTTTGTTTTCATAGCATTTATAATATAATGAAATAATAATTCATTAAAAAATAATGTTAATACTTAAAATAATAGGTATTTGCTTTTGTGCGATTTTGAAATAATGAAATTGTAGGCCCTAGTTTCTGTTAATAAGGTTATAAGAATCAATGCACACATTACCCCTGTGATTGTTCTTGATTAACTATACAATGTGACATAAATAAAAATATGAAAATATATCACGTATATTATCAGAGTAGGCCCCCTGCAACTAGCCGGTGATTCAATTGCATTCCCTTTTAATTAATATTTAGACAATGCAAAAAAGTTGCATTCATTTTATCAATTCTTTTTGTTTGCTTTGGCTGAGGCACACCATGGCTTTTCTGAAAAAGAAAAGGGGAAATTTATGATGTTTTGTTTTATGAATGAAGATGCCTTGCAGTTACACTCAGAAACAAGGTGGAGCATTTAAATATAAAATATACACAAACAATCGAAGGAGTTTGCAGAGAAAAGATAAATGATGAATGGAAGAATTTTTTTACATTTTAAAAAATTTCTTTATTCTAAATACAAAATTAATATAAAAAAAAAAAAACAAAAAAAAAACGCCATAATGTACCCAACCGGCAAACTTATTTCCATTGCGGTCCAAAAATATTAAATACAGAATAAGAAACAATCAATTCATTATGTTACAATCAAACAAAACAAAATGGTCATACATGATACAGTCATGTACAGCCTGGTATCTTTTTAAATTGAAACGTTTTCCACAGAAAAACCACAGTTAAGCACCACGCGATGGGTGACGTCACGCACTTCAATTAGTGTCATCAGCCAAGTGCAGCCAAGCGTGTTTTTGTCAACAAAGGCCTCAAGAAAATATTCATATAAAATGCTTTTTGATTGGTTGAGACGTTTTCATCAGGTCAATCAGGTCACTCAGGGGTCGAAGTAGTACACCATTTTGATTTTTTCCGAAATCGGTCAACTTTTATCGAAGTTATCAACTTTTGAAAATTTCATTAAAATTCGCTGTTTTTTCCAGAGAATTGCGAGTAATAAAGTTCAATTTTTTAATAACGAAGATTAGTTTATCTAAGAGTTTTTTTGCCAATATGAATGTAATACGAGGCGTAGCAATATTTTTTTTTTTGGCACGGCAAAACCGACGATCAGATGTTGATCGGCCATCGTGTACACGAGGTAAACCATAACGATCTTAACGAAAGTGCTGCATATAAACGGCAATATTTTTCATGTGAATAAAATAAATATGAGTTCAAAAAGTTAACTAAATGATACTTAAAGTATTAAAATATACTTTTAGCTAATGATTATCTAAAAAAATAGTTAAATATTTAAGGATTGAAGTGGATATTAAACATAAGATGATTTCGAGAGAATTGTGAGACGATGCTAGTTTTTGTTGCAAGAGGATGACGTCATGCGTAACGGTCAATGAAATTCGTCATTTGAAGTCGGGGGTGGGTGAGGAATAGTTTTAATTCTATTTTCAGAATTGTGGGTCAAAGATCATCTGAAAAAATTATAAATTTTTGGGTCGTTGTGTATTAAGGCTACATGAGCAATGTAATTTGCAGTAAAAATTTACAATCAAAATGTACACTATTTTTTAGCATTTACAAAAATTAACAGAAATATATGGCAAAAAGTGACAGAAATATTATTAACATGCAACTTGCTATTCACGTGCTCATAAACTTCAAATGTTTATAAAACCGTAACCAGTGGCTCAATTTTCCTCAAATAAAGTTTTTTATGATACTGAGAATAAGTAGTTTTTTGAGCTATTTTTTTTTTTTTTTTTAATATATATATTCAACTTTGTATTTATCATGTGTTAACTAACGCAGTCTCAATCAAACAATAAAAAAACAATAAACGTATTATGCATCATCATTGTTGTACATTCATTATCGAAATGCGTTCACATTTAGCATGATAATTTAATTGCTCCTATTGTATGCCTAGGCTAGGTTAGGCCTGGTCTGTTCTATTCTAGTAGGCGTAGCTTACGTCCTAGCTAGCCTAGCGTACGCCCTCTCTGGCTTGACTCAAAGTGAGTAGCCTGCTCAGTCAGGGGGGAAGCATGCCCACCTTCGCTCGACGCTCTTGAATGAAATCAGTAGGCCTACTTACCAAAGTCTACAGGAGGTGAAATGTTTATTTTAGCATCGATTTCAGAAGCTAGGCTGTCGATCATCTCTGCCATTTTAATTATTATATTAGTGATTAAGCTTCCTTAATAACCTTAGCGTCCCCTCCTTTCTTCCGCTTGCTTTCTTCCTTCCTGTTGTTGTTTTGATGGGTTGGGTTGGTTGGTGACAGCGTGAAGTGTCATACAGTACTAATTATCGTCAACTCACGTCAACAGAAGAAATGTCGCGTCATGTTTCATTTTATACCATAATTATAGCTCTATGTTTTATACAGATATGATACTGTATTACTGTACTAAAATTACTTTTTTGTGAATTAAAAGCTAAGTTTATTAACTTTTAATTGAAAATAAGCATAATAAAATATTTTCCACACTAATTAACTATACCTGTACTGTATAATATGATGATTGGCTGGTAATCTATTCAGTTGGGGTCCAGAAATTTGCTGACAGGTGGTCCGACTTGTTTAACAAAAGGTCCGAACCAAGGAGCCGACTAGATACCTAGGTCTTTCTTCAGTGGTGTTGCATAGTGTTTTTTTTAAATTTTGAAATTATTAATATTACAGTAATAAACATGTGACGCTGCCAGTTAATAGATAGTTGACGCGAGTTGACATGGTTTGACGCGAGAGTGGACGTGAATTGACGATAATTAATTTGGTCGTTTTCATTATTATTGCTGGGGTAGTTATTTCTGAGCGTTATATTATATTTAATGTTTTTATAGACATAACAACAATGCATAAATAAATTACAAAACGTACTTTTATACTTAAATTCAAAGTCGTTATATTGAACGTAATAATAAAATTTCTAAAATATTAGCTACAATTGCCGACATTGACCACCCTTCCTCTGCAATATTACAGGCAACACTAAATTATTGCAAACTTTTCGGTACGCATTTCGAACAAAAGTAGGCCTAGGCTATGCGTTTTGTATGAGGAAATAAAATGCCTGTTTTTATCGAAGATACTGATATAGGAGATTTATTAAAACTCAATATTTGTCAGGTGATTTCCGAAAAGTTTGCAAGGCTCAAGGTGTGTATTTGCCATTTGCAAATACTTTAATGAACAATTATGCCTAGGCCCTAACAAACATGTAAATTGTTCTTCAGGCTAGAGCCTAGGCGGCAGGCCCCTCCTTTGGGCTATGCTACTTTTATATTGACACGTAAGGTAGGCCGCCTTCAGGCTTACGTAGGATGGGAACGTATAGGCTTTTAGGTAGGACAGGGGTTGGTGGGGAATAATTAATAATTTAAATAACTTCTTGAAAGACAAAATAAATACCCAAAAAAAAAATAAATACCCAAAAAAAAAAAAAAAAAAAAGCCTAGGTTGGGTGCTTTTTATTTTTTAATTTATTAATCAGAATTCCCTTGTTAAATGGATTAGATAATTAATTAAAATAGGCCTATCTGTATTGTATACAAATATATACAAAGTTACTCCTTACTTTTGATTTAAAATTGTCGATGGTATTAAAGTGATTTTTTTTAAATTGTAGTTTTAATATTGTATGTACAGTTTAGTCTGTGTGTACCTGCATTTTTTGTCAGCTGTTGTGTAGATGTGGGCTTAAGTTTTTAAATATTTTTTTACGCACGACTCTTGTAAGTGTCGCCTTTCCAGAGGCGTCTGTTCATAAAGTAAATAAATAAAATAATGGCAGAAATTTGCATTGCATAATTCTCAACATGTACTACTGAAAAATTTCCTAATCCCAGATGGAAATTCCCAACCCCAATGAATAACTATCAATCCCAGGTGTATGAAGAAGATTGTAGAACCAGGAAATACTCCCTGATAGAACTAGCTCTGTTATAAAAATATAAATATCAATGTATTTAATAAACCTTAAGACCAAAAATTCCTAAAAACATTTTAAACTGATAATTAATTTTAGTGATGATTATTTTAATGATCTCTCACACTCATTCATTGGATAAACTTCACATTTAGAAAAAAAAAATCAACCATACAATTCTCCCTCCAACTAAAGACCACTAACTTTTGACTAAAAGACATTTTTGGTCTTTAAGTCAAGATGGGTCTTTAATTAGTGAGAGACCTGTATTTTTTCCAACAGGAAGAAGCAATCAAGTTTCGGTCACAGCCTGTACAGACGTGCCACTCAAATGGAGTACTCTATGTAAATCAGAGAGAATTTGCCTGCTCCCTCCCAGATGATGGTAAGATCATTTCATACACTCCCACGGATGGAGGTGCGGATCCAATGTTGGTCCACCCAACCTGGGCCCCTCCCACTTTTGGAAAGAGGAAAAGGGGGAAAAAACCGCCAAATATATTTTATCACCACATATTGAGAATGCGCTATGGTCAACATTGTATTACATTATTATTTGATTCTTTGCAGGCAGGACCTTGTGGTAAATTATGCACTGTAGAATAGACCATCTGATATGACTTGCTATATCTTTTTGTCTTTCATAGATGCAATCAGTGTTATAGGGACAGAAGATGCAACAACATGTCATATACTTGTTCTCAGGAATAAAGGTAAATGACAAGTTTTTTTTGGGGGGGGGGATGGTTGGAGGGGCTCTTTTAATGTAGTTTTTCTTCATAATTTTTGCTTAATGATAATGACAACATACCTACATGTAAAAAGGTAATTCTGTACTGCAGAACCCCTCCTTTGGGACACCCTATTTAGGAGACACATGTTCAGCCATGTAATATTTTCAGCCCCTGTAAAGGGGCATCCTTATTATTGGGACACTTTTTTGGTTCTGATGGTGTCCCCTTAATAGGGGTTCTAGTGTGCAATTAAATATGATATTTAAAGTACTTATCTCAACTTATATATCCTGTCTCTTATACACATCTAGATGTGTATAAGAGACAGATTATTAATATTACAGTAATAAACATGTGACGCTGCCAGTTAATAGATAGTTGACGCGAGTTGACATGGTTTGACGCGAGAGTGGACGTGAATTGACGATAATTAATTTGGTCGTTTTCATTATTATTGCTGGGGTAGTTATTTCTGAGCGTTATATTATATTTAATGTTTTTATAGACATAACAACAATGCATAAATAAATTACAAAACGTACTTTTATACTTAAATTCAAAGTCGTTATATTGAACGTAATAATAAAATTTCTAAAATATTAGCTACAATTGCCGACATTGACCACCCTTCCTCTGCAATATTACAGGCAACACTAAATTATTGCAAACTTTTCGGTACGCATTTCGAACAAAAGTAGGCCTAGGCTATGCGTTTTGTATGAGGAAATAAAATGCCTGTTTTTATCGAAGATACTGATATAGGAGATTTATTAAAACTCAATATTTGTCAGGTGATTTCCGAAAAGTTTGCAAGGCTCAAGGTGTGTATTTGCCATTTGCAAATACTTTAATGAACAATTATGCCTAGGCCTAGGCCCTAACATGTAAATTGTTCTTCAGGCTAGGAGCCTAGGCGGCAGGCCCCTCCTTTAGGCTATGCTACTTTTATATTGACACGTAAGGTAGGCCGCCTTCTGGCTTACGTAGGATGGGAACGTATAGGCTTTTAGGTAGGACAGGGGTTGGTGGGGAATAATTAATAATTTAAATAACTTCTTGAAAGACAAAATAAATACCCAAAAAAAAAATAAATACCCAAAAAAAAAAAAAAAAAAAAGCCTAGGTTGGGTGCTTTTTATTTTTTAATTTATTAATCAGAATTCCCTTGTTAAATGGATTAGATAATTAATTAAAATAGGCCTATCTGTATTGTATACAAATATATACAAAGTTACTCCTTACTTTTGATTTAAAATTGTCGATGGTATTAAAGTGATTTTTTTTAAATTGTAGTTTTAATATTGTATGTACAGTTTAGTCTGTGTGTACCTGCATTTTTTGTCAGCTGTTGTGTAGATGTGGGCTTAAGTTTTTAAATATTTTTTTACGCACGACTCTTGTAAAGATGTGCGTGATGCAATCGAAAACTTCCTTATTATTCAATTATGTATTGCAAGGGTGAATCCAAAGTTGTCTGAAAGGGGTCTATCGAGAGACAAAACTACCTTAGAGGAGTGTTTGTTTTTTAGACACCTCTGGAGCATTTTGGATGATCAATAATTCCTTTTTCTTTTTTTTGTCTTTCCAAAAGGCCCCTACTATCTTAGTTCACTCCCTTATGATATGCGAAACTGCAATACATTTTACTCTTTTAAAAATAAACTAAAAAAAAAGCGCTCAAATATAGTTAAAGACTGATTTTATTGAAATTGAAATTTTTAAGGTTAGTTTAACAATTTTTGAGAATACTTTTATACATTGTTTTTAAATTTTATAAAAAATCTATTTTATTTATTCTCTCTGTATTTTACTCATGTTACTGTATATGTTTGTATTTGTTATGAGGGCCTCTTTGAGTCAGCCTCGCTGTAAGAGCCACCCGTATAAAAGAAAGTTAAATAAGTAAATAAAATAAAGATTCTTGTCATGACATCTAGAATCGGTTGATTTCTGTTGTGAAAACATGATTTGATTCCTATATTACCTCATATGTTGTTTGCTGTTATTTCAGCTTCTATTTTTTCACAGATGAATTTCACAATCAACCCCTTCCAATTTCTTTGATGACTGCTTGCATGTCAGGTAAGATTTCATCCATTTCTAACTTACCTTAATCCATGGTTTAAAAGTCCTGTGTCTATGACTTTGATTTACTGCAGGGATGTAGTTATGGTGGGCTGAGGTAGGCAGGGCCACCCATCTTTGAAGTTTTCCACCCAGTCTAAAGCTGATGTCATGACCCACCATCCACCTTAATAATTAACCAACTTTACCATCCTTAAAATCCACTCTTATTATTTAGAATTTACAAATGTTGTCACCCACAACCCTTGAAATGTCTATCGCCTAACCATAGTGTTCTGTAGCTACAACCCTGTAAGTGTTTGCTTTTCCTTTTTATATTGCAATTAACCTACACAAGGCCCTGGAAACCATTAAAAAAATTTCATACATGTTTCCCTCAGACTCCAAATTGAAGACCACCTCCAATTACTTACAGACTTTGTCTCGAATCATTATAAGCTGCGTCTCAATCTAATGTAGATTTATTTCTTTGATTTTAGATTTTAATGATGTAGTGAAGAATGGAATACATTGGCCTGTTATTTATGGCATTGGTTTGTCTACCTTTTTTTCTCTCTTTTATAGTCAAAATAAATTCTATTGTCCAATGCTATACCGTATTAATTGAAAATTCCTTTTCAGTTTGCAAATCATATATCATTGTGGATACAAAATTGTATACACTGGACCTCCATTTTAAGTCCTTATCCGAGAAGACCTGGTTCAGCCAACCGAAACCTTTAGCGGGTAGCAGCTTGAACCTGTGCCGATGTTAAGGCTGTAGTTTTTATTATTTTCAATTAAATTTTGATGTAAGCTATGATACAATTAATTACATCCATAATTATAATATTTGCAAATGAATTGTACGTATATTAACGTGAATGCAATTATTTATTTTGATTGGCAGGTGTTGATTTAAAAAATGGAACAATATTTCCTGCAACTTTTTCAGACAAAGGACCAGATATGACCCTTAGGAGTACCAAAACATTTGTTGGTGATAAGGATGTAAGAAAAATTATATGTAATATTTTATAGTAATGAGGTTGATTTATAACATGCCTATTAATAGATTCTTGTCATTTGATTGGTGGATTTCACATCACATGACATTGGTTATTTACGCCATTTCGTCACAAACTATGAGTTCCATGCTTGCATTTTTGTATCATTTTTTTTTATCTGTTTCACCTCTCAACCTAATCTTTTCATTTGTTAAAAGAAGCTGGACTGTTCCATTCAGAAAAAAAAGATTTTTTTAATAAAATATCAAATGACAAGGATCTATTTTAGGTGTGTTATAAAACAAATAATGAATGTTTTTTATTCGCGCAATATAAAGAATATTTTCATAAGTTGAAAGATTGTCTGCTCCATTCAACTTGGCTCTGCCTCATTGAATGAACAGTCAGTTTTTACACACATGAAAGTGTTCTTCCCATTGAATTCATAAACATTTATTATTTGTATAATTAATCAATGGATGGGGACTTGTAAAATCAACTGGCTAAGCTTTGAAATTATCAACCACACTGCCCAATACAAATTTCTTATTGGGATTCTAAACCCATTTAAAATAATGAATTCAAAAATCTGAGTTACATATTTCAGGATCATAATAAAGTTAATTTACTTTATGTGCCTTTTATGTTATGTCATGATTTGATTTTGAATTAAAATAATCATTTTTAATTTTTATTGTAGATGATGAATATTTATGATTACAAATCAAGAGAATTAAGGATTAAAAGCTTTCATTATAACCCATGGCCAAGGGCTTTCCTTTGGCTTCAACAATCAGATACAGTCATCAAACAGGTATGAAAAGTAAAACAAGACTTTTTTCATAACTTGTTAATAGCAAATCCCCCGCCTGCCAATAATGATGATTTTGAATAAAAGTAACATTTCAGTTTTGGCCAATGAAGCACAAAAAAAAGAATGGAGATTGAAAAAAAAGTGTTTTTGGAAAATATGCTGCATTGAAATCTTCAAAAAATAAGATATATATATTTCTTGCTAATTACAGTATATAAATTTAAAGCATTTGACATCCAATTACTATACTCTTTACATTCACCACTAAAATTTTATTTTTATTTTCTCTGTCTGGAATTTTTTGTCAAAATTGTTTGCTAAATAAGAAAACAAAATTTTCTTTTTAATATTTCCCCCCCCCAACCCCAATGGTCTTTAAAAACATTAGTTCACTGAAAAAGGTATAAAAAAAAGTCTTGTCTAAATGGATATAAATCAAATCTCTAAAGTAGAATGCTGAATGGATTTTTCCTTCCAGGGTGTGTCAGTAATTTATAATTTTACTTTTAAACAAAGAAGTTGTAAGAAAAACGACCAAAAAAAAAGGTCCTAATGTCTGCATTTCAAGTTCGGACAAATCGAGTTGGTAAACAGCACAGGTGGGCAAAGTGCAGCCCACAAGCCGCATGTGGCCCGACAGTGATTGTTTTGCAGCCTACAATTAAAACCCTATTAATAATTAATTTTTTTTTTAATATAATGATTATAAAAATAGTTAAGAAAATAAAATTAAAATAATTTAAAGTGAAGAAATTGTCAATATTTAGTTAAATTTCTTTGATGGTTTTAATAGAACCTCTCTACTTCACCTGATGTTGAGCCACCCGATTTTGTGAGCCATGTGCGTGAAACCCTGAAATATGTGATTTTACACCCTCAACCTGGGCCTGACGTATTCCCAGGGGGTCAACCAAGACGCTATAGAAAAGATGGACATGGAATGTGGGTGAGGATAGAATAATAACCGTTAGCGGTATCCGGATACCGCTAACGGTTAGCAAGTGCTATCAGTTAACAATTGAGCATGTTTCTATCATCAACCAATCACACGTACGCGTTTACAATTTCCAGTTTCTTATTGGCTAGTGATTCGATCATCGTATTCTTGGTATCCGGATCGGGATTTTCTCGTATGGACGCACGGCAGCTAACGATTAGCAGAATTCGGATCCTGCTAACCGTTAGCTGCCGTGTGAGAACATAGCCTGAAGTACAAAGAAGCCAATATATTTCTACTCATAACTTTGGCAATAATAAGTTGATTCCTGTAAATAACCAATCATTTAAAAGTTTATAATGTGGAGGATAGGATAGGATAGGATTTTATTTTTTTTTTTTTTTTGTCACTGATGCTGATTTTTGGATGAATGGCACCATCTACAGGAGTTTACCTTTCCAATAAGGGAAGCATTATACTGTCATGAAGTACGGCCTTTTAGGGGCATATGCGCAATTTTGCCTTCCTAAGGATCTTATTCACTCTATCACATTTTATGTGATAAGTATGTGATCTGCCCTTATATTATGAGTATGATATGATGGCATCATGCCCAAAATGGATGTGATATGACATCATCATGCCCATATATGGATGTAATAGGATATCATCATGTCCATAATGGGTGTGATAGGACATCATGCCCAAATATGGATGTAATAGGATATCATCATGTCCATAATGGGTGTGATAGGACATCATCATGTCCATATATGGATGTGATAAGACATCATCATGTCCATATATGGATGTGATAAGACATCATCATGTCCATATATGGGTGTGATATGACATCATGCCCAAATATGGATGTAATAGGACATCATCATGCCCAAATATGGATGTAATAGGATATCATCATGTCCATAATGGGTGTGATAGGACATCATCATGCCCAAATATGGATGTAATAGGACATCATCATGTCCATATATGGGTGTGATATGACATCATCATGCCCAAATATGGATGTAATATAACATCATCATGTCCATATATGGGTGTGATATGATATCATGTCCATATATGGATGTAATAGGACATCATCATGCCCAAATATGGATGTAATAGGATATCATCATGTCCATAATGGGTTTGATAGGACATCACGCCCAAATATGGATGTAATAAGACATCATCATATCAATATATGGGTGTGATATGACATCATCATGCCCAAATATGGATGTAATATAACATCATCATGTCCATATATGGGTGTGATATGATATCATGTCCATATATGGATGTGATAGGACATCATCATGTCCATATATGGGCAATTTACACAAATTTGTGTGGATAGTGCTTAATGCTTTTGCACTTCAACAAAGAAACAAAAAAAAATGTCACAAATTCCTCTGGCAATAATAATTTCTGTAATACTTGTTATGTGAATAAAGTTTTTAGATATTTTCATGCATTATGCATTGTAGAGTTTATACCATGCCAGGGGGTACATTGTGCTGGCGAAGTCGTCTTAAGAGATTCCAATTTTGTGTTCAGTTTTATAAACAGATTGGAGAAGAGTAAAAACTAAATACATACAATAGTGCACTTCCACCATCCACTCTCTGTTGTAGGTGAAATATTTTATTTACTGCTAACTAGCGTAATATAGAAATTATTATGTGTTATATGATTTTCTGAAATAGAAGTTGAAATTGAAATTTTGCCAGAAGGGGTATGGCACCCAGTGGTGGCGCATTAAATTTGCTGACAAGGGGTCCAACATGTTCGACGGAGGGGTCCGAACCAAGGGGCCGACTAGAGTCTTGGTCGACGGCCCAGAATATGAAATATTTCCAGGGAGAGTTTTTATGGCTTAGTATTGTCAAAAATGTGCTTTTAGACCAGAATATTAGGGATTGACAATCAAAATAACATTATTTGGACAGTAAAATCATTATTTTTAAAGTTTTTAATCCAATCACCTAGTCGTGCATTGGATGACAGGGGGTCGAGGCCTTTCCCTTACCACCCCGTTGCCACCACACTAATAGCACCCCAAACTTTAACTGAGGTATATTATATCCAAATATATCTTGATTCAAATGATAAAATTTTTTTTATTGATAAAATATTGCTATGTTATCAATTATATTATAATTGGTAAACAAAATAAAAATAAAATAAAACAAGTATATGAAAAATTGAGGAGCATTTTTCATATACTTCCTGGCAATGTTATGTCAACTGATTAAAATCAGTCAATAGTTGCAATATATTTTCTATGAAAGAAAATGGCTAGGAAGCCAAGTAATAAGTAATTAATGTAATCAATTGTAATTAATCTTGTAATTTATCAAAATTTTGTGTTAATGTAGTTAAATTGTCTTTTAATTATTTATTTAATTGATTTTTTAAATTTTTTTTTGTGTGTATCAAATATGGATTATGAATTGATTTTATTTATTTATTGATTTTTAGAGTATGGCATGTTTTTTTTATCTTAATTATTCTTGCCTTAGTTAATTTTTATATCAAAACCTACTACATTTTCAAAATGCACTAGATAGTGTATTCATAGAGTATCTAAATGTATTATACAGTATTATTATAGTATAATTGAGGATCACACAAACATTTATTGTTGTTGTTATCATCATTATTATTGTTTTTCTTCATTAAACTGTTATTGAATAAATACCAGTAATGGCCCAATATTGCACATTCATTGTGTAATCTTTTATAATCATTATTATTATTATTATTGTGTCAGTAATGTCTTAACTATTAATGTCTTCTTCATTAAGTGTTTCTCATACAAAACATACAAATAATTTTTAGGTGAGATTTTTGTACAAAAAACAGGCAATAATAATCTCATTAAATATGTTGTTATTTCAGAAATATGTACAAAGATAACTTATTGGCCAAGTTGTGTGTTTCTTAATTGCATTAAAAGTCAGCAGTCGCAGAATTGGGGCCAATATTTTACAGAGATGCAGTGTTTATAACCATAAAGCATTATGACGATTATAAACAGTATTTTCCTCAATATTTTAAAATCATTTATTCATGAACCACTTGGAACATTATATATAAGATACAGTACTATTGTTTTTATTTGTTGCTATTATTGTTTTTTTTAAATAATTTTTATTACTACAGTATTACCATCTTTGTCATTATTATTATTATTGCTTTCATTATTATTATTGTTATTATTATTATTATTATTATTATTAATATTATCATCATCACCACCGCCACCACTGATAGAAAGTCATGTGCACATACATCCCCACCTTTCTCATATAGAACCTGTGCCTCACCTGAAAACAGTGCCCATGTCTACACTGGCTAAATCTGCTTAAAAATTTGTCACATTTTAGTTATGACCTCTTTATTGCAGTATATACATTACTGTATCCATTCAAATAAACGCCCGCTTATAATAAACCCCCTAGAGAGCCTCATTTGGAATATATGCCTCTCTATAATAAATTTCCTCCTTAGGTTTACACAGTTTTTCTGTATTGTGAGTTTTGGTTATTTTATTTCATTTTACTGTATGTATTGTGATTTGTATAAAAAGCAAAATAAAGAATGAATGAATGATCATGCGTAACTGTTGACGAAATTATGAATACCGTACTCGCGCGAATAAGCGCCCGGCAGCTTAAAATATTTTTTTGCACTTTTTGAGGGGCGCTTATTCGAACGGGGCGCTTATCAAAGCAGAGTGGAAATTCAGGGGGCGCTTATGGAAATAGATGAAAATCGAGGGGTTTTTATGAGAACTTATTAAATTCAAGAGGCACATTTTGAATGAAAAACGATTATAAAATGACATCAGGAAACCGCAAATTACAAATGGTGGTGCGGCGGAAAAGATAATCGTTCAGAGAGCATGGCTCGTCATGACAAGAATGTTGTGAGTACAGTATTACATAACAGCAGAATAGCAGATGAAAGTAGTGGTGGTGGTTAGCTTGTTAAAGGTGCATATTGTCGGAAAAGCAGTAGGACTAGGCTATAGAAAAATGTAAGAAGATGAGAGTTGGAAATATACTGTCTGTCCGAGGAGCTCGCATCTGTCCAAATATCCTCATTTTGATATTAACTAAAGTAGAATGTGATTCCACTCCACACCTCAAATCATGCCACCATCCACAGTCCAGGATTGATTGAATTATTATTGAGGGGGCGTTTATTCAAATTAGAAGGGGCGCTTATTCAAACTTAAGGAAATTTTCAAGGGGCGCTTATTCGCGCGAGTACTGTACAGTACTGTATAATTTTTAATATCCGGGAAATAAAGAGTTGGGAACTATAGAGGGCGTGCTCTGTATCTGATCGATCTCAAACCATGCGTGAAACCGAGTGGTGGAAAGTAGTTTTGCAAACTTTATCGAAAACGCAACAACCCGGAAATCAACGTCAAACGGTCGGGAGCATAGAGGTCGGGAGACAATCTTCGTTCGTCAGGCTGGAAAGCAGGACTAATTTACTCAGGTGCGGGGACAGGTGGTGTTAGGCCTAGTAGAGAAAACGTAAGTGTTTTGTATTAGTTTTAGAGACATATTCTTTTTTTTTTGTATACACATTTGTTAACTGAATAATTTTTATTTACTGTAAAAGATAGACAAATTTTAAACCCCATAACTTGGAGCGTCATTGTGCTTGCGATGATGGGTGTGGTCCCTGCGTCCGCCACGTCCTTGCTGTACTTAGCAGGCTCTTCCATTATACAGTCAAGATCACAGTAGCTATGGCCCTAGGCCTAGTACTAGCTAGAGTACAGTACTAGGCCTAGTGGTACTAATAGTAGTAGTAGTCGTAGTAGTAGTAGTAGACACTTTACTACTACTAGGCCTATATACAGTAGCTGGGTCATTCTTCGCTAATGTGCCATTTTAGAGGTTTAGAAATCATAAAAAAAAAAGTTTAAAATTTGTAATTCTTTTATTACACATGTCATCATTATGCCATATAACAACTATAATAAACATTCGGCACGATAATTAGGGCATTTTAAACGTTTATTTAAGCATTCAATTTTCAGTGCTGTAACATAGCAAAT